>NW_020356270.1:0-82098 GCF_002211085.1 Panicum hallii
TAGAAATTGTCCCACCAGCAAGCACACGAAATTGTTGAGCAGCAAAAGAAGCCTTGCTAGAATCCGCACATGGTATGGTCAGGAGAGCGAACTTCGACTCAATAATGTGGAGCCAGGCATCGGCATCCAATGGTTCTTCGGCCTTACTGAAGAAAGGCGGCTGGGTACTGAGGAAATCTTGGTAACTAGCCACAGGAGGATTGCGATCATCACGGCCTCCTCGGAATTGATGCTGCTGGTTTTGCTGGGCTTGTACCAGCAGGTTAAGCAGCTCCGTTTGCCGAGCCATGACTTCGGCAAGGTTTGGAGGAGGTGGTGGCGGTTGTTGAGAACCGCTGGCCTGATCAGTCCCGGAAACCTTCCGGTGTTCCGCGTGTGGCTCCAACCATCTGAAACAAAGGAGATGTCCATCATTAACCATATAGCCTTACTCCTGATTTCAGAAAATATAAACAAATCACATACTCCATTCAATCATCTCATTTCAGAATCATAAGGATAATGAACAAGATGATAAAACAGGAAACTTATATTACAATATTGGTTCTTTGTTTTCCGCATCGTACATCCGAAAGATCTCTACGCAGGCCATCTATGTTACAACAATTGGCATGAGATCTAGCTAAATTACACACTCCTTAAGTTATTACACTCCCCATAGGTTACATCTAGATAGTCGACGATTTACTAAACTAAAAATCGTCAAAGTTGCCTACAGAAGATTGACTGCCAGAAGAAGAGTGATAGGGACTAAGAACTGGATCCCCATGCTCAGAGTCAATCTCAGAGATACCCTCAATCTCCTCTGGTCTTCTTCTTCTTCTTCTTCAGGTACTATAGGTATAGCGGGGAATATGGGTTGCTGCTGCAATTCTTCAATATGAGCCTGGGCATCATCCGCTTCGAGCATCAGATCATGAATATGCTCTTGTAGAAATTCTATAACAGCGTCACGTTGAGTGATAAGATGATCACTCTCAATGATCTGATCTTCACGATGAAGAATTGTTTCATCTCTAGCTGCAATAATTTCATCCTTTTGCGTTACCAAAGCTTGTAACTCTTCTATTTGGGTTACTTGGTGATCAGCATTCCGATAGTGGCTTTGAGCCACCAGTTATCTGACTTACCCCATGACGCAGTAGCATCTGGTAACGGTATTGCACATCCATAAACCTGGTAACAATACGGACGGTTTCTTCAGCTATATCTCCTAGCAAATGACCAAGATGATTTGTCCGAAAATCCCAGTCCGAATTACCCTGGTCTATGGTAGGAAATAACCCAATAGGATATGCGGCAACTTCAATTGGATGCTGATTGCAAAAGAGTTTGATAGCTTCTAAAGCAGCAGTTTCAAGAGTATCCACTAGACGATATCCAACCACTTCCACTTCTATGGGAGGCCATAAGGAGCGGAAAGGGTGTTGAGGAATCATCATCTTAACCTGCAGCGGGGAACTCCTTCTTCACGATACTCTACCCCATCATACAGAGGAGGCTCTGTATAATGAAACATACTCAAGGATTCCCACAAAAGGCGAGGAATCCTTCCCAATGTAAACCATTGGTGTGAAAGTGCCCCTCCTAATCCCAAAAGGTACTAGGAGGAGCAGCCATCTGCGACAATAATGCAAATGGTAAGATATTTTTACCCTGTTGAGAAAGTTTACAAGGTAAAATGGATTAAGATAGCTAATTCTGATAACAGCAAAGGCTGGAAATCAGATGGATGCCTAAGATACCTAACTAAGGATTCTTACTTACCCAAATTAAGAAATACCAACATGTTGCCTATTCCTTAGGAAGCATTAATTTAAACATTCAATTTAGTTGATTAAAGGATTTATGCATGCACGTACTAAGCGATCTCACAACTAAAAAACTGCCAAGTAATCTTGGTCTTACGTGATTAGTTACGGTGGCACAATATAAATACGTCTCTCCCTATTAACTAGTCGATAAACCCTATCCGTCCTAGTTTCGGAATCGTGGTTAGTGTACCTGCAGAAAACCACAATGCATGTATATATATCCAATGAACCTTTCATGCCAGCATGTCATGAAAGCGTCCCCATTCATTACTGTTCACTATAGAAACAGCATCTGTACAATTACCGCCGTACAGACAACATTAACATACGTTGTTGGATAACGTATTCACGGGGTACCGCAAAATGCGGGGGTATGAACAGCGATCGCCATACCCTGCGCCGAACCATATACTCCCAATGTAATCAATCGAAATTGATACATTGGCAGCATCTCAAGTAGGCCACTGCTTGAGAAACAGCGTTCGGTTCGCATCACCGACAGGAAGGCCAAGCTCCCTCAGTTGGCTGAGGATTCTTACCTTCTTACCTCCCGATCGAAGATGTCGTTACATAATTGTAAAGTTGAATTATGCATGAAAGTAAGTTTCAACTGAAAAGTAATGCTGGAAGTTAGTCATATATATATATATCACAGCCACCTTTAATTCCCATAATAGTATTACCCTAGGGCTTAGGTACTATACATAATCCTTAACGAACCAACGTAGTTCGCAAATACTTAATTAATGAAATTTTATACTAAAAATTACTCTTTAAGGCTAATTATATCTCCGGGGTACACTTGTTAGCTCTGATACCAGCTGTGGCAGAACCAACCTGAATTATACCGGCTCAAGTACGCGAGTCCTCAATAAAGGGCTACCTCGCACTTCAAACGGTATAAAACTATTGGTCTGTCGGGTAACGTCCCGATGAACCACCTAACGCAGGATCCAACAAGGTACCTCACACGAAGGTGAGTCCAGAGATACAATGCCAAAATAATTTACACCACAGGCAGTTATATTACAAAAATATACAAAATAACATTTGTTCTTACTAAGGAGAGTTTATTACAACACAAGTTCGAGTTTTTGGTTAAAGCAGCGGAATTTGAAAAGCGGAGTCAATATACACGGCGTCATTACAGATATTATGCTAGCCCTGGCATAATATCACTCGGCGGGGTCTATGTTGGCCGGGGACGGATCCCATTCCACGGACCAACCATCAGGCATAGGGTAAGGCCACGGTGTAATGAACGCTGGCTCATCAGAAGGGTTACCTGAAGTAAATCAACAAAGCAAGGCTGAGTATACTAATACTCAGCAAGACTTACCCGGAATTGGGTATATCTTAGCCCATAACTAGACTCATGCTGGTTTTTTAGCTTTGGGTAGGGTTTTCAGCTGAAAAGCAACAAAGAGTAGATCCTTATTTTCAATTTTTAGTTTTCAGGTTCTAGTTGAATTAACCATTCTAGGTAAGCACCTATAACTATCCAAACATGGTAGAATCTTTACTCAAACATCATCTTTGATAATCAAATAATTGCTCTTATTACTCTATGTGATAAAGGGGATAAGCAGTCTCATACATCGTGAGAGGCGGACGATTCTGAATCGAGATTCAACCCTTGCAAGGTAAACCTAACACACACCGCTTGGAACACCACAGGGTTGTTCTGAAGCAACCGTTTGCTTTCATTCCGACTCGTGGATCAGATCCCACCACAAGCGACTGCAGGTCATATACACTACAAAAGTGCAGGACGTACGTCTGTAGCGCGACTACAAAACCCGTACTCCTGGTTGCCCAGCAACACATATGCCTACACGTCGAACAAAGTAACCAAAAGAAGCAAATAACATGTGGTGGGAGGTATGTCCACTCCTCGGGGCCGATCGGTTACTAGGCTTACGCTTACCATATTTCACGGCATGTGGCTAGTACTTTCAACGCTTAACCACCACTACCACACACTGCGACCTTATCAATTCATCAACTCAGACGGGTATCATCTTGACCATGATACCTCATAAAACTCCCGTCCGGCATCCTTATAGTGATAACAGGAATGTAAACATTACAATTCCTATATCGCGCGAGTGACAGGAAATCACTCGACTTCTACCGGTCCTATAAGCAGAGCAGCTAGTGGACCTCCGAGTTCTAGTGTTCAATACATTGGTTCCTGGAGTAATGCAACTAAGTTTTCCCAAACAACTCCTAAGAACTTAATGCATATAAATATATGTAAATAATATAGGTTGCAGTGTAGTAAAGTAGGGTTATGTCCGGGGCTTGCCTTCGCTAGCAGGGTTGGGGTTAGTCAAACTATTATCTTCCGAACCTTGGTTCGGGGCTTCAGAAAAATCTGCGCCAAGAGTCCGGGGTCTTCTGAAAAGATTTCTTCTTGTTCCGGGATTAGTTGATAATCCCCGTCAGCGAGAGTGGTCGAGTCTACATGAGATGCAAATTATAAGTTATGGAATGCCTTTAGTTTTATTTTACTTCCTGATAAAGTTGCAATCCAATATAAATAACATTCTATTTGATATATTTCGTAATTACCCTGTACTGGGCAGTCATTTATTGAGCACTAATAAGTTTACTTAGATTCATTAAACAACAAATTTAGCTAGGTTAAGTGTTCAATTAGTATCATAGGGCAACAGGTGGTGTGGTTCCTACTAACATTTATATTAAAAGGCTTTATATATTGACCTCACAATTTATTTGAATTTTAAGCTACCATTACTTTATAAACCAAACATATTATCTTTATTTTAATCAACACCTAATTTTTAGTTAAAATTTAATAATATGTGGCAATAAAACAAAATAGGACATTAATATATTTTTCATGATTTTTGAACATATGAAAGTGTGTTTATTAATATATTATGTAAACTACACATTATTCTAACAAAATCTATACAATAAGAAAATATTACTAGAGCACAAGATTAATTATTTTTCTTCCATTCTACATATTAAAAGAAAATTATTGACACTGGTTTTACTAATTTATCATTTTTCTATGAATTACTATGTAATTCTTAAGTCTAAAGCAATTAACTTTGGTATTTAAATTAAGTCATTAATCATTCAAAAACCGAAGTCGACCCTTAAAGAAAAGTTACAGATCTTTGTCTAAAGATTCCAATAAAATTTAGTTTACCATTTTACGATTTTTCCTTAAAGAGATATGGTATTTCTAAGTTGACAGCAAAAATTACATAAGGAGGTCCCTCGGCACTATTCAACTGAGTCTAGGGCTTTGCAAGAAACCCCCTGTACTTCTATTTCTTCTAACCCGAAGTCCCTGGCCGTGAACCCGAACAGAGTGAGATAGGGACGGCCGTGTTCCGGCGGTGGCGGTCACCGGCGGTGAGGTCCAAGGAGAGGAAAAGGAACAGGAGCTCACGAGGGTCCTTATGCACCACGTGTCGAGGGTTGGAACGGCCGGAAAGAGGGATCCCGATGAGGACCCGAGGCGGCGGCGGAGGAGTCAACGGCGACGAGGGTGCTCCGGCGATGAACGTCGGCAGCCAACCTGTGCACGAGAACCAGTGAGTCCCGGGGAACGTGTCCGTGCAAACAATTGGAAGAAATCGTGCTGGATTAAAGGGGACCGACGGAGACAGAGGCGGCGGCGACGAGGGGAACGCCGGCGATCGTCGGGTAGGCACTGTGGTGCACCAGAGGATCAATGGATGGGTCGTATAGCTTCAGGGCGATGATGTGGTGCTGTTTAGGGTGATGTGGTGGCTCGGGATTGCTTGAGGGGTGCTGCCCACGGTGAGGCCGAGGGCGGCGGCGGATGGTGCTCGTCGGCGACGAGTTTTCAATGGAAATTGGAGGGCCACGAGTGGTCGAGGAGCACCAGTGGACTGTGGGAAAGCTTGTGCAGGTGGTGATTGAGGCGAAGGTGGTCCGGTGTGGGCTGCCCACGGGCGGGTTGTGCGCGGCCGGAGAGAAAGAAGATGACGGCGACGAAATACAGCTCGATTACTAGGAATTGGACGCGGGAGACAGCAGAACAGCATGTGGGTGTGGATGTAGTGCTGCTACGCGCGAGAGAGAGGAAGTTGAGGCATTGCAGCGAGCTGTCCACGACGGCGAAGAGGTGGCGGCCGGAGATGGCTCGGGGACGTCGTGGCGGGCGCGCGTGAGGCCAGGAGGGGAGGGGAAAGAAGTCGAGACCGGGAGGGGATGACGCGTGGGAGGTTGTGGCAGCTGGAGGTGGCGCTCGGGTGGTCTGTGCCGGCGGTGAGCGGCGGTGGCAGGGCGAGCAGAAGGGGGAAGCGGCGCGGCCAGAGGAGGAAGAAGCAGAGAGATGTCAGGAGGACTAGTTTGTGAATTCCAAAAATTCCAGGGACCCCTCTGTAAACTAAGATTTCCCATTGATAGAAAAGTCTAATGAAAAAGGTGTCTAAAGCAAAGTTGTAGAGAATTTTAAATCCTACAAAACTGCTTTAAGGTTCAAGTTCAAAATCTCAAGGAATATAGTTTTATTTTAAACTTTAGAGCACCATTCAAATTATAAACTTTGTCTTGTAATTCAAACCTAATGCTTTAATGCTTAGGGTCTCTTTTGCAAATTTTCCTGCAGCAATCATTACTAGTTCTTTTTACACTTTAGTCCTTAGGTAAAACTAAGTTTTACTTTTATCTTTTTACCATTTCACATGTAAATCCTTATATGTTTGTATTAATTACACAAAGGTCCTTAATTTCATAAAAAGTCTATTTTCCTTAATGTTTTATTAACCTTTGTTCTTTTCTTTTCTATAGCCAACTGAAATTTGATACTTATGCACATTTTCACACACTTGCACATAAGAATTTATAAAATTCATAATTTACAAATATACCCTTACTGCTTTATACAACTTGTATACATTATATCCTGCTTACATATATTATACCCAAACTTAACATCTAATTATCTAACTACCTGGATATCACAGCTTTCGGGCTATTTTTTGTCAGTTTCTGGCCGACGAAATTACACTATTTTCCTGTAGTGCTAGATCGCTTCAACAAGCAGCAGGAGGAGCAGGAAATGGGTAGAGTGGTCAGCGGTGTCCTCAGCTTCTTCCCCATCTCGGAGGCCATCAAGAGCATGCTCGCGGACCTCCTGACTGATATAATAGTGCGCTCATGTCGCAATAAGGGTGCCGGCAGCTGATCTACACGTACTGGGCCGGGAGCCATGCATAAGATGTTTGCATGCAGCCATAAGATGGATGGAAATCCTACTTGTAGTAGAAAATAATATAATATTTGCAAGGTACAGTAGCCATAAGGTTTTGGCTCTTTTATTTGCTACAACACTACAAGAAAATAGCTTAATTTTGTCAACCAGAAACCGTCGAAAATAGCCAGAAAGCCGTCGAAAATATATATATTCGTCGGTCGGCCGACGAAAATAGGCCGATAGAATAAAATCGACGAAAATGAACGCATTTTCGTCGGCAAGCGACGAAAATACATATCTTTTTGTCGGCCAATGAAGCCAACGAAAATAGACGCAATATTTTTGTCAGCTGCACTGGCCGATGAAAAAGATATGTATTTTCATCGGTCTCGACAACCGACGAAAATAGTGTAGTTAGTTTCGTCAGCTTCCCTAGTCGACGAAAATATTGGATACGCTCTAGTATTTTCGTCGGCCACCTGGCCGACGAAAATACTGGGCGCCTGCTAAAAAAATAACTGCTACATTTTTCATAGTTTTCCAGAATTACAAATAACAGTTAATTAACAAAAAAATAGCCATCCATAAGCACAATCATGAAATACATCATCACACAATTATGAAATACATCCAATACATGCAATCATGAAATCCATAGTCTAAATGACATATATATGTCAACGAAACGCAAAAGCACAAATCAATGAGGGTTAATATTATGTCCGCTGCCGCCGTCACCTCCAGAAATGTTACGCGCTGTCGATGGTGGCGTGGACGGGCTGCCAGAAACTCCTCAAGGATGACTACTCGTCGAATCCTGATTATAGACAAAGTTAAATGTATATAGTCCTTATATATAAGAAAATTTGAGCATTGCTAGTTATACAAAAGAATTACCAAACTAGCACTGACGGCCTTACCAGTCCACTGAAACAACTTGAGATTGCTCCGCGGTATCTCATGCGAGGTGTGGTAGCGTGGTATATGAGCATTAATGTTATTTTCTTTTGCAAAATATGTGCTCGTGTAGTATGAGATCTCCTTGAGATAGAATGCCTCGGCAATGCATCCCTCCACTCGTGTTTTATTTCCGGTGGTTGCTCTAAGCCTCTTTAAGTCTCGTTGTACAAAGTACATCCACCTGTATTGTACGGGGCCACCGACCTTAGCTTCATAAGGCAAATGCACTAACAAGTGTTGCATTACATTCATGAAACCCGGGGGGAACACCTTCTCCATCTTATATACTAAGACAAGTATTTCCTTACTCAGTTTTCTCATTGTATTTTTGTTAATTTCTTTTGCACATAATTGCCTGTAGAAAAAACTTCACTCAGCCAACATTATCCAAATTTCTTCAGGGAGGTACCCACGCAGCATCACAGGCAACAACCTTTCCATAATAATATGGTAATCATGACTCTTCAAACCATTCATTTTTCCAGATAAAATGGTCACTGCCCGTTTCAAATTAGCTGCATATCCATCCGGAAATTTTAGGTTCTTGAGCCAGAAAAGAACCTCTTTCCTCTCTGCAGGCTTAAGATAATACTTAGCACGTGGCTTCCCCATATGTCCAGCTTGATTGGTTCTCAGATTAAGGGTTGGCCGAATATATATTTCAGCTAAGTTTTGCCGAGCTTTCAAATTATCTTTAGTCTTATCTTTGAAATAAAAAACCATACTAATTATACTGTCTGCAACATTACGCTCTTGATGCATTACATCTAGATTATTAGAGCAGTAGCATAAGGAAGGCTCCAAATGGCATCTATATAAGTCCAATTATGCTCCTCTTTGACCCCTTCAAACCCATCATCTGTGGCAATTAATCGACAATGGCTTGCTACAATATCCTGACTGGTCAAACGCTTGGGTGGACTCTTAGTAATGATTGTGTCCTTGCGAAAGACATCTCTTTGACTCCTAAATGGGTGATCATGAGACAAGAACCGACGCTGATAGTCAAAAAAGCAGAATTTGCCACCATATTTCAAACGAAAAGCATCTATATCACCCATGCATACCGGAGAACATAGACGACCGTGCGTGCTCCATCTTGAGAACATTCCATATGCAGGGAAATCATGAATAGACCAAAGAAATGCTACCCGCATATTGAAGTATTCCTTCCTACTGCTGTCATATGTCCTAACTCTATTCCACAAGTCATGCAGCTCATCAATCAATGGTTGCATGAACATGTTCAAACGCTTACCGGGATTGTCAGGCCCAGGTATAATGAGCGTCAAGAACACATACTCATCCTTCATGCATAATGATGGTGGAAGATTGTATGGAACTCTAATCACTAGCCAACATGAGTAGGGGGCAGCATTTGAGTTAAAGGGAGTGAAGCCATCAGTGGCCAACCCAACACGCACATTCTGGGGGTCTTTTGCAAAACTTGGATCATAATGATCGAGGACCTGTATTATTACGAATTCCCTCTTTGTGCCATCTCATATGTTTTGCAATCTTCTGAGATAGGTACAACCATTGAAGCCTTGGTTTCAAAGGTAGGTACCGTAACACCTTAATGGGCACACTTGTTATCTGCACATTTCCATCTTTGTTCACCATCTTCTTGTATCTGCACTTCTTACGAAATGAACAGTACTTGAGATTTTTATTTTTCTTCCAAAATAATATGCAATTGTTATCACACACATGGATTTTCTGATACGGCATCCCTAAACCAGCTAATATCTTCTTTGAGTAGTAAAAGTCTTTTGGAAACTTGTGAGGTTTCAGAAGCATGTCCAAAATTAAGTCAACAAGTTTATTGTAACAACTTACTGAAAAGTTGTACTTCGACTTAATAGCCATTAACCATGTCACAGCAAAAAGCTATGATAATATGATAAAGTAGTGGCCCCATGTAATGGTTCTATTGATGATGCAAGCAGACCAAAATATTCTAGTACCTCAGCAGCATTCTCAACCTGTTGGATAAAATCATCCATTATTGCATCCATCCTATCTTCGTTTTCCTCAAAGCTATCAACTAGGTTGTATGGCTCCTGCTCCTGTGACTCCCCATGCTCGTACCAAACTTGCAGAGGTGACACTCCATATCAATCTTGACTTGATGAGAACAATTCTGACACTTGTTACATGGAAACTTTGCCAAATCACCGCTAGGAGACAAGGAAAATACATGATCAACAAAAGCTGATGTGTTGACCATCCACTCTCTCGTAGGCATTCCATTACTTCTCCAACCATCATACATCCAACTTCGAGCATCTCTCATTTTCTCAAACTAGCTACTTCATTAACGAAAGTGAGAAATGTTACTTCATTAACAATACTAAGCAAACAAAAATTATCAAGCATATGTAACACAAATATTTTTAGATATCATTAATGGTATATATTTTCTAAGAAATTAATCAGAAATCTTATTTATAACAATGGTTATGCTTGGGTTCATGCAAATATAATAGGGAGACTGTCGGTACATACGGACAGGGGTACCTCCTGCTAGGGTGTCCGGCTCCACTGTGTGCGCCAAGCGTATCGTGGTGGACACACTCCACCACATGTTCGGCCGCCTCTCCTCGATCGTCGCCAAGGGGCGGCTCAACAGGCAGAAGGCCGTGGTGGTCCGCTACGACGAGATCTGCATGTCCGCGAGCCTTGTCTGCTAGAGATTCATCTGACAGAGTGTCCAACCAGATGGGCATGAGGTTATCTGTGACCGCGTCCTTGGCCCGGGCCTAACAGCTGGAGACATGGTCTCCGGGCCTCCCCTCTTACAGGTCTGGCGCCTCCACGTACCCCTCGAGGACAGGGTGCTCAGGAATGGCCTCCATGGGCCCGGACCCCCCGGAAGGGGGGGGGTCCGGTGCTGCCACGTGTGGGAGCCAGGCCCCTATGGGCCTAAGCACCTGGGCCAGCCTCGGGGCCCGGACCTCCCCTCCCCCGGGAAGGAGGTCCGGTGCCGCCACGTGCCACTGAGGAAGCAGCAGCTAGGCGAACTCTGCCACACGTCCGGTGGCAGATGGCCTTCCGTGGGATGCCAGCCCAACAACCGCATTAAGTGCGAGTAGGTGGGCTGCGCGTGCCCAAGACAGGGCATGGTCTGCCCACTGACACGTTGGGCAGGTGTGCTGACACCACGGTAAGCCCGCCTGTTACCAAGGCGGCGCGTCACACCACTATGCTTTGCGCACGGGCAGAAGGTGTGCAGTCACGTCACCGCGCCGTGCGCGTGAGCCAGGGGTAATTATGGTCTGCTGCGCAAGAGTTGAGGCATGCGCTACTACAGTGTGTGCGGAAGCTACAGTGCTGTTATCACCATAATTTGACCGGGCCGGAAGTGGGCCATGGAGCAAGATGGGCCTAGAAGACAATTACGATAAGCTTGCGAATCGGACCCTATGCGGGTGGTTGAGGCCAGAAAGGCCGTGTAAATTTAGATATAGGCAGTTAGGATTCATGTCGTGGTTAGGGTTAGTTAAAGAGAACAAGTCTACGGACTATAAATATGTACCACTAATAAACAAGGAAGAGAGATCGTTCATCAACAACTTACGGCGCATCGCGTCCCCTGTTCCAGGTTTTCATCGGGTAAGTGCCATGCGGTCCCGATCATGCTCTGCGTGATCGGGGCAGCATTACCCTTGCTCATTTGTTTCATGTGTTGCTCGTTCTAAAGCCTTGTAGATGGCGAGTAGCACTAGTTATCATAGCGCGCATAGGGTAACATTAATCTCTTTATATCCCGATCCTGCTCTGTTCGTTGCTCATGTGCGCTTCGCAATCATCATGTTCGATCATGGATACGATGGTTGCATCTTGCTTTGTTTTTATTAATAGATCCAATCTGTTATGGCTAGTTTCTATCTATTAGAGATTTAGCTCGATATGTGCACGATTAGGCCTTGCAAACGAGTTGAAAGTTCCGGCAGTACGTTTAGTATCGGATCGTAGCTTAAGTAGAGGTTTCTCTAGGAATCGGCTCTTGGGTTGTTTTTAGGATCTCTGTTTAGGTTGTTTGTTTCGATGCTTTTGCGTATTCGTTAGGCTCAATCACATGTAGGATGTTCCGATCGTGCAGTGAGGGCTTAGTTATCGTAGATTGGATTAGATTGATATTCATGAAGCAAGATTTGTTTCATTATTATATATATATTGCCTGTCCCAAAGATCCGATCCGGTACTGATGCAATCGGCTCTTCATAGCCGATACCGAGGAGGAGCGATGAGCCGATCACGGCTCGGACTAACCTTTACAAGTGTCTGTGCTTACAGGAATTTAACACGTCACACCTTCCTGATCGGGTGCAGGATCAGGTGGCACGCCTAGCGACTCCAAGCTAGGGTGTGCACCAGATCGCTGGGTCGTTGACTGAGGGACCGGGGCCCACCAGCCGTCCCAGAAGCCTCCCGGCTCCTCGTGTTGCCTGTCGTTGCTCGCCGGTGGGTTTCGATCGACAACACATTCTGGCACGCCTGGTGGGACCATCTTTATCAACTTCGTCATCACCATCTTCATCAACTTCGTCATCACCATCTTCATTGACATCATCATCACCGTTGACTTCATCAACTGCGGACAGCAGGATGGCAAGAGACGATCCAATCACTTATGAAGAGCTCTCTGCCGAGCATAAGCAAAGATACGACAAAATCAAGACTCAATTGGAAGCCGATCTCATCAGCTCTTTTGAAAGGACTCGCAACCATGGTGTCAGGTGGAGAGGGTTTTCACCTGAGGGTGCTATTGATGGAGTAGATCTGTCTACCCCTTCTGAAGATCGTACCAGAGCTTTGCGGCAGGAGGTAAATTATGCGGTGGCTCATTCATTGCACCGGCATTCTGAAAGTTTGGTCAACGCTTTCGAGTGTGTAGCTTTGCGAGTCGTCCAAGAAATTATGAAGCATCAGCATTCTCCAACTGGGCCTACTTTGGGCAGTCATAAGGGAGAATTACCGTTCCAGACCAGACCTCCATTGCCTTATGCACTTACAGCTGCAGAATCACATGGCGCTCCAGCTTATGTGGTTTATAAAGTGGGAGGTGATCCCATGGATCACCAGTTCTTCAGCGAGCCACCCAAGGAAATCCCACATGGTTACATGTGTGCATACATACCGGACAGCAATAACCCAGTACATGCTGCGCAGAAGGTAGTTGGAGGGGTTTCTGGAGCCGACGCGGACAAACAAGCGTGGTTGGCAACTTATGCTACCGGGTCGAGTCACGACAGTATGCACTCGGCCCCTGGGTCACAAACAGTGGAGCAAATCAGCGCCATCCTGAGGGATCAGTTTGGCATATTACCAAAAAGGAGAGCAATCGGCTATAGTAAGCCGTATCCAAGCGATTATGATCTAATCCCATTGCCGCCTAAATATCGGCTCCCCGAGTTTACCAAATTCAGTGGGGCAGAAGGTTCTAGTTCTATCAAACATGTGAGCCGATATTTGGCACAATTGGGTATGATTTCCGTATTGGATCCGTTGCGAGTAAGATTCTTCTCGCAATCACTTACAGGACCGGCTTTTGGATGGTATACGTCATTAGGTCCTGACTCGATCCATACCTGGAAGCAACTGGAAGAGCAATTCCATATTCAGTACCATTCAGAAGCTGCGGAAGCAGGAATTGCCGATCTGGCGCAGCTCCGACAGAAGCGCGGAGAGACCATGGCAGAGTTTGTTCGACGCTTCAGGGAGATGAAGAACAGATGCTATTCAACACGGATCTCAGAAAAGGAAGCTGTTGAATTGGCATCAGCGGGATTATTGAAGCCGATCAGGGATCTGACTTTTCAATTGGAATTCACTTCTTTGGCGCATCTAGTCCAGAAGCTGACAACGCATGAGCAGCGTCGTCCCGAGCTATACCAAGAGAAATTTAAATGTCAAGTAGCAGTAGCTGATACAGAAGAAGCCGATGATTCCGGGGAAGAGCTAGAAGTATCAGTTGCAGAATGGGCTCGTGGCGCAAATCCTGTACCTTGCAAGTGGGTAAAGCAAACTGGGCCTGCAAAGGGGTTTGATTTTGATGTGAGTAAAGTCGAACAAATTTTCGACTTGTTATTAAAAGAAAAGCAGTTGAAGTTTCCAGAAGGATACAAACCTCCCACGGCGCAGGAGTTAAAAGGAAGATCATATTGTAAGTGGCACGATTCTTTTACCCACGGCACCAGTGATTGCAAGGAGCTCCGTCGGCAAATCCAATCGGCTATTGAGCAGGGCCGATTGATCCTAGGCCAAACCGCCATGAAAGTCGACACCCAGCCGTTCCCTGGTGTCAACATGGTGGAAAATTATGATCGGTCATCAAGGCGACAGCTGGACTTCGCGCTTGGCATCAACATGGTGGGGGTGACATCACGCCGCCAGGGCAAGAACGGAGAGGCTGATCCCAGCGATCGGCCCCAAAAAGAGAAGAAAGAGTACGTCACAGAAAGACAAGTAAGGTATGTAAGGAATCAACGGCCAACCTCCTCTGATCTTCTCAGAAAATATGAATACCAGTACCAGCAGCGCCTCCAGCGGGAATCTGAGGAAGAAGAATATGAACATCGCACTGGAAAGCGCTTGAGGAAGCATGAAGATACCTGCGATCATTGGTACTGTCCCTTCTTCAGGTACTGTTGGAATTCCGGTATGGCTCGGCTGCCTACTATCAGGGATTGCCCGGAGTGTAGACCTGTAAAACCAGATGCAAGGGATTCAGTTTTTTAGCGGCTAGGACCTGCTCCAACCCGGCAAGATTGGGTTCGATCATCACGAAGGGAGGATGAAGAGGAAGATAGGTATCATCGTCCTCGTTGGTGCCCAGATGGACTTAATCGTTCTCAAAAGCATAGGGTTCAACGGCTACGTAGCTTGGAAGAAACCGAGGCCAAGTACATCGAGACCTTGAGAAAAGCGCTGCCTGATCTGGCGGAACAAGTCCATTATGTGCAGGAGAAGGAGGTGCGCACTTCAAGAAAAGAATGGCAGCCCAAGTCGACAAAAGCCGATAAGAAGGTATCAGCTGATACACACATGGTTTTTGTACTTCCTGCAGAATTCCATGCTCAGACCTACGAAGAACCATCGGTGGCCCAGCTTGACTTGGGACCACGGCCAGTGATATTCGAGAAGCCGCAAGCCAAGAGTTACAAGCATCTGAAGGCTTTGTGTCTTAAAGGGTATATTAATGGTCACCCCATTAATAAAATGCTGGTGGACACAGGAGCGGCAGTCAACATCATGCCATACTCAGTTCTGCACCGCTTAGGGCGGTCCACCGGAGACCTGATCAAGACTAATGTCACGTTAAGCGACTTTAATGGGCAGACTTCAGAAGCTCAGGGCGTCCTTAGTGTAGATCTCACCATTGGAAACAAGACCATCCCGACTTCGTTCTTCGTCGTCAACAGCAAAAGTACCTACAATGTTTTACTTGGCAAGGACTGGATCCACACCAACTGTTGCATCCCCTCTACAATGCATCAATGTTTGATCCAGTGGGATGGAGATGAAGTGGAAGTAGTCCAAGCAGATGACTCGATTGAAATTTCGCATGCAGCAATGAGCATCTGGGATGCGGAAGATCAAGAGCCAATTTCAGGGATGAGTTTAGAAGGGTGTGATCGCATCGAGGCTACAAAAAACGGAGTAAGGCTGGTCTTATCCACTGGCCTTACAGAGTAGAAGGGTTGCATGGGATAAGTCATTACAACGTATTTATGGAGGCCGATTCCTGCAATCGGCCCCAAAAAATTGAATTTTTGATGACAAGTGTTTTACATAGTTGTTGTGAGATGGCCAGCGCTGGCAGCCGGCCTTATTCTTTTCATAAGAACTTGGAAAGTAATGAGATGCGTGGATCGGCCGATCTTAACGATCGGCCAGAATTCTTTTTACTATCTCCTTTTCCCATTTGCAGTATTGATCTAACAGAGGACGGGAAGTTAGGATATGGTTTCATGTCGGCTGACGAACTTGAAGAAATAGATATTGGTCCTGGGGATAAGCCACGACCAACGTTTATTAGCAAGAAGTTGCATCCATCCTTACGAGAGCCGATGATAACTCTATTGAAGGAATATGCCGATTGCTTTGCCTGGGATTATACGGAGATGCCTGGGCTTGATAGGCGTATAGTGGAGCATCAGCTCCCTCTTAAAAGTGGATTTCGACCGTTCCAACAGCGAATACGCCAGATGAAAGCCGATGTCCTGGTCGAATTGAAAAAAGAAATAGAGAAAATGTTAGAAGCCGGATTTATCAGGGCTTGCAGGTATGCCGAATGGATCTCAAGTGTTGTACCCATGCAGAAAAAGGATGGCCGGTGGTGGGTTTGCGTGGATTTCAGAGATCTCAATAGAGCCACTCCGAAGGATGAATATCCAATGCCTGTGGCAGAAATATTGATTAATGCGGCTGCCGGTCACAAAATTTTGAGTTTCATGGATGGTAACGCTGGATATAATCAGATTTTCATGGCCCCTGAAGATATACACAAAACTGCATTCAGAGTACCCAGAGCGGTGGGTCTGTTCGAGTACGTGGTTATGACCTTCGGTTTGAAAAATGCCGGTGCAACGTATCAGCGTGCCATGAACCACATCTTCCATGATCTGATCGGCAATCTGGTGAAAATTTACATCGATGACGTTGTAGTAAAGTCAGCATCGGTCAAAAGAAATCTGGATGATCTACGGCGGGTTCTGGAACGAACTAGAAAGTTCGGGCTTAGGATGAACCCAAAAAAATGCACCTTTGGTGTGTCAGCCGGGTAGTTTTTGGGTTTTCTGGTTCATGAAAGAGGAATAGAGATTGGCCTAAAAAGTCAGGAAGCCGTGCGCACCATGGCGCCACCCACTACCAAGAAGGAGCTCCAGCAACTTATTGGCAAGATTAACTTTGTCAGGAGGTTTATTTCTAATCTATCTGGGCGGATTGAACCCTTTATGGAATTGGTGAAAATCAAAACCAATGAAGAATTCCGCTGGGGGTAGAACAACAACGGGCATTCGAAGAAATTAAAGAATATTTGTCGAGACCACCTGTGTTGGTGCCACCACAGCAAGATAGGCCATTTTACATATATTTGTCAGTCGGCGACACTCTATTGCTTCAGTGGTAGTACAATTATATGATGGCAAGGAGAGGGTGGTGTTTTATCTCAGCAGGAGGATGTTGGACGCAGAAACAAGGTACCCCGATATGGAGAAACTTTGCCTTTGTTTATTTTTTACATGCACCAAGCTTCGCCATATCCTGCTATCGGCTGAGGTAATCATCATTTGCAAATTGGATGTTATAAAGCATATGCTATCTGCTCCTGTGTTGAAAGGCGGATTGGGAAAATGGATGTTTGCATTATCAGAGTTCGATATCCGATATCAACCCGCGAAGGCAGTTAAAGGGCAGGCGTTGGCGGATCTCATTGCTAAGAGGGTTAATACCAACATAGCAGCGCTTTCCGTATGAGCTTGGGCTATGTACTTCGACGGATCAGTTTGTGGAGATGGTTGTGGAATTGGCATCTTGCTGGTATCGCCTCGGGGAGCAACGTATTCTTTCTCGATCAGATTACCTGCTGCTTGTACTAATAACCTTGCAGAGTACGAGGCGGTGCATAAAGGCATGGAATTGCTTCTGGAGGCCAGAGCCGAAGCTGTAGAGGTCTTCGGGGACTCAAAATTGGTAATCTCCCAACTCACAGAAGAATACAGGTGTGAAAGTGAGCTATTATTTCCGTTGTGGGCGCAATGCCAGGAACTGATAGCCCAGTTCAGGTATATAAATTTTTATTGGATACCTAGAGCTCAAAATGCAGAGGCCAATGATCTAGCGCAGCTGGCTTCAGGGTACAAAACCGATGGGTCAAGTAATCAAGTGTACTTACTGGACCAGGAAGATTGGAGAGCCGATATCTTCAATTACTTGAAGGATTCGGCTCGGGGGGCACCTAAGAGGATACGGTACAAAGCCATGAGGTATGTCCTGATAGGGGATGACATGTTTTACAGGACCTTGGAGGGACTGTTGCTTAAATGTTTAGGGCCGATCGAATCCAATCGGCTCCTGCATGAAGTCCACGAAGGAACGTGCGGGACTCATCAGTCGGCTCAAAAGATGAAGTGGCTAATTAGGCGATCAGGGTACTACTGGCCCACCATGCTTGAAGATTGTTTTAAGTATTATAAAGGGTGTCAAGCATGCCACAGGTTCAGAAAGATCCAGATGGTACCAGCGTCCGTAATGAATCCCATTATTAAACCATGGCCGTTCAGAGGTTGGGGCATGGATATGATTGGCAAAATTAATCCTCCATCTAGCAAGGGTCATCAGTTCATTTTAGCTATCACGGATTATTTCACCAAATGGGTAGAAGCGGTCCCAATGAAATCGGTGGCATCTAAAGATGTTATTCAGTTCATCAAGGAACACGTCATCCACATATTTGGGATCCCACAGACTATTACGACGGATGGTGGCTCGGTTTTTATTTCAGAGGAATTCAAGAAGTTTGCCGCTGATATGGGTATCAAGCTGATTAGGTCGTCTCCATATTATGCTCAGGCGAACGGACAAGCCGAGGCGTCCAATCAGAGCCTTATCAAGTTGATTAAGAGAAAGATCGATTAATACTCCAGGCGCTGGCACGAGGTCTTGTCGGAAGCATTATGGCGTACCGTGTATCTTGTCATGGGGCAACAAAAACTTCCCCTTATCACTTGGTTTACGGGCAGGCGGCCGTGTTACCATGGGAAATTACAGCCGGGTCTAGACGTGTGGAATTCCAGAATGACTTATTTGCAGAAGAATATGCTACTCTGATGAGTGACAATGTGGAGGATCTCACGGAACTCAGGCTATGGTTGCTAGAGAAGATTAAGGAGAACAAGGCTAAAGTAGCCCGTGCATATAATAAAAAGGTCAGACCGAAGGAATTCCAAGTAGGAGACTTGGTTTGGGAAGCGGTATTACCATTGGGAACTAAGGACGCAGCATACGGCAAGTGGACCCCAAACTGGCACGGGCCGTACAAGGTTGACCAGGTCCTACCTGGGAACGCATACATGCTTGAAGAATTGGATGGCGTCAAGTTTCCAGTAGCAGTCAACGGTCAACACCTTAAGAAATACTTCCCAAGTATGTGGGCCGACGAGCAGTAAAGCCATCAGGCAATAAGCTGATGTGACCAGCGAGCTAAGAAAGGGGACAAAGGCTAAGTCGATGGCGTTTTGGGTTTGACAAGATAGGAAATGAGGCCGATGAGCACCATCGGCTCATACATTAACAAAAGGGATTAGAACAGCCGATGTAAAGTCGTCGACTTTAGAAGTTTGCTTGTAGCAATTAAACATCACAAATTACCAAATAGCCGATGTATCACCATCGACTTTAGGTTCACTACATAAAAATACAGAGTTCATCTTGGGCAGGTTTTCTGAAGGAAATCATTGATGGCAGCAATAGCATCAAGACGGATGCGGTCAACTTCAGCAATTACTGCTTCATCCTCTTCATCCGCCCCCAGCACCACTTGTTTGCTCAGGCCGCTTAGCTCGGTCAAGTCTGCCTTCAGCTCAGCGGTCAAGACTGCTGCCTCCTGCTTGGAACCCGCGATAAGATCCTTCTCCTCTTGGATGCGCTGCTTGGTGGCCCGAACTTTAGCTTCGAGGTCTTCTAATTCTTTCTCCAGGAGGTGAAGCCGCTGGGCAGAGGCAGATGTGTCGACCTTGGCGTCGAGTGCGGCTTTCTTCTTCTTAACTGACTGGCACATCTCGGCGATGATAGTCCTTAGGAGCGATTGGGAACGCCGAGTTTCAATCCTATGGCGAGCCTCTGCCACTTTTGCTCGGAAAGAAGGAAGGTACCCGGCCGGCAAAAGCTTGACCTGAAGGCTCACGGGGAGATGGGGGTTGACCTCATCAAGGGCCTGCTTCACCACGCTGGAATCTTGAGTAAGGTACTGCGGAGGAAGACTAAAGTAATTACAAAGAAAAAAGGCATACCTGTCCCGAAGAGGTGGCGATAGCCGATGAAGGAACGATTGGCTCCTGGGGGCGCATCCCTTCCGAAGGACGAACGGTGACGGAAGAGGCCAGATGAGCCACGTCTTCAGAAGAAGAAGCGACAGCCGGCGAAATAGCGGTCGGCTCCGCTGGAGTAACAGCCGATGAGACAGCGGTCGGCTCTGCTGGAGGTGCCTCTCGTGCAAGGAGATCGGCAGTAGCTGAGGCAGTGGATGGCCCTTCCAGACAGGGGCCAACAAGGGATGCGGTCACGACCGGTTCCTGCAGACCTGGCGAAGCAACTGGGACATCGGCCGATGCAGAAGGGCCCTCCAGGATTGCCGCACCAGGGTCACGGAGAGTAATCAAAGCCCTGATGGGCGCGTCCACGTCCTCTGGCACCTCCGAAGATGAGCCCTTCTGGCATGGGGGCTCCTCCCCGCTGGAGACATCCACAACGGCAGGCTACAGGAGGAGAGAGTATAATTAAAGAAGACATAAACAGAGGCCCAATTACGAAAGCAGGGGGAAGGGCCGAACCTGGTTGGCGACTAGAGATGCCGGATTAGGGGAAGATGGCGCAGTTTCCTTCCGGACCTTTCTGACAAGAACCTTCCTCGTCTTAGCGTGAGCTCGGGGGGCAACAGCTTCAGAGGATCGCCTCCGCTTGGGAGTCAGCTTGACAGTGCTCGGCTGAATTTGCATTACGCTCTTCAAAGGAGGAGGTGCATTCTTGCCAAAGAGAACCACAGGGGCAACTGGCAGGAAACAAAAGGGTGATCCATCATCGTTCATCGGCTCTAGGCCATCTTCTTGCTGCAAAAACAAAGAACGAAATCAGAAAGAGTCCAGCAAAAGTCAAAAAAGGAAATGTTAGTCAAGAAGCAATACCTCTCCGGCGGGAATTTCATATTCGGGATGGATCCGTTGCAGCATCGGACCCAGAGCTCCTCGGAAAACGTGAGTTTTCCACATCAGCCACCACCCATCAAAGTCGATAGTCGAAGAAGTAAAGGTAAGATTGGCAGGAACAGATAAGGGAAGGTCTGTAAACAGACTGTACCACCTCTGGGTGGTCAGAGCATCAGGGAGATCCACCCTGTTTGATGTCAAGAAGTGAAGAAGGAAATGGGGAGGCACCTGCCCGAGACCAAACTGCCGGGCTGCTACGACCGGCTGGTAGAACTCATAACCGGGCTTGATGATCCGATTAGAGGTACTCATGCCAACTGGAAGAAGGCAAGGCCGAACCATGATGGAGTATAGGCGCCTAGTGTCGGCGTCATGGGCAAAATCAGCTAGGCGGAACATGGCCGGGTTCTCAAAATATTCAGAATCAATGTATGGGAGAAAGGTTGGGCCGTCTAGGCCTCGGTAAAAGACCTTGAACCAACGTAAGGCGTCTGGGGGGTTCAATCTCCCACCGGGAAGACTGTACAGAGCCTGCCCCGAAGCTAGTGCATCTAATCTGTCTCCCACTCAGGTCAGGAAAAGAATTGCCGACTAGAGAAGGGAAATTGGGGATGGAGCTCTGGAAGTAAAGATGAGCCCATAACTGGATGAACCACCACGGACCACCAATTTTGAGTTTTTTCTGCGAAAGAAGGCTCGAAGTCATCACGTGAAGATATCTGTAAAGTTCCCCAAGGAATAATTTACCTAGGCCAACAGGGTGACCCCTGGCCAGCTCGTAAGCCAGAGAGAGGTAATTCTTAGTGGGAGCAAGGGACGGGCCACAGAAGAGGAAATGTTCAAGCCACAAGTTTAGGAAGGCCGTGTGTTCCTTCTCCGATACAGGACCCTTGCTTTTCTGGTGTTGGCTCAAGTATGTACTCCAGTTAGTACATTCTGCCTTGGAAGACAGTTTAAAGGGGACTACAGAGAGTCTGTAAGCAGAGGGACAAGCTGATGATATGTCTAAGCCAGTGATCATCATGACATCCAGCAGCGTTGGTGTCATCGGACCATGCCCAAAAAGAAAACAATTCAAGGCATCGGACCAGAAGTAGCCGATAGTCTTCAGAAGGTTCTCATCTTTTTCAAGAGGAGAAAGGGACAGAGACAGGGCATCGGCTATCCCAATGGATTCCCATAAGGGCTGGTAGGCGTCCGCTACTCTGTTGTACCAAACTATCCAACCTTCAGGGGGATTTGGCCAAGCATGGAGGCTATCTGACCAAGACTCTAGGTCTATGTCCTGACTCACGAAGGGGATCCGATTGGCTTCAGATGAAATCAGATCTATGGGCTTCTCGTAGGAACGAGGCCGGAGGCAGAAAGAATTGGGGGAAGAAGGGTGCGGTAAGAAGATATCGGAAGCCTGAAAAACCCCAAGAAAACAAGATCGCCGAGGAAAGAGTCACTCAACTGCGCAGTAAATTTTACGGAGGCTGCATTAAATTTATGGGGGTTGAAGTTTACCTTCAGACCGAAGACGGCGGCGGCGGCGTTCGAAGATTCCGCCATCGAGAGTCCTGAATTGGGATTTTGGAGAGTGGATCTAGGGTTGGTGGTGCAAGATCGAATGTGCGTCTCAAGGATCAGGGGAGGATCTTGCGTCTAGGGTTTGTGAGCAAAAGGAGTTCGGAGTTAACCTGGATCCCAGGATCTCCAGAGATCTGTGTCGGTTTGGAGGACTGGCGGGGGGTAAAGTAAATTGAAAGGTTATTTCAGATCCGGATCGGTACATTCTAAGGCCGATGCGTTGCCATCGGCTCTTGAGCAGATTGTTGTTTGCAAGAAAAGCTACAGATACAAAAGAAGATTCTATTCACAGCAAGGCAGTAAATACAAAAGAGGAGCTAACTACTCCTTGAGATAGCCTAATGGGGACACTACGGCCTACCACCAGTACGCGCCAGCGGTTTTGCGGCGCTTGGTCGGCGGAGAAACGCTAGCACCGCTATTACCGCTATTGCTGATGCCGTCGTCGTCATCCCCGCTACTGTCGCTGGCAAAGCCGTCATCGTCTTCGGCTTCTTCGGTGTTGTCGGAAGTTTCGTCCGATGACTTGCCAAAAAGGAAGGAACCTGCCATCGGATCTTCCTCGGAGGAGAAGGAATCGGCTCTTTCTTCCGAGGAAGAGAGGTCTTCCCCCCAAGATGCGTCGTCTTCATCTTCCTCCAGCTCGGCTCCGAGGAGGAGTGCGAGATCTTCACCATCAGTCAGGGATTCGTCATCCTCTGACTGGGAATGAAAGTCCCATTCCTCTGCATCCCAATGCAGGGGGACACGGACTTCATAAGCGGCGAGCGGATCATATTCTGGAGTTGGCTCTCGGGAAGATTCAGATTCATAAGAAATGACGGAGGAAGCAGAAGAAGAAGAGGCCATAACAAGAGAGAAGAGAAAAACGTAATGGCTAATGGCTGAGAAAGAAAGATGATTGGGGAGATGCCGGGGGTAAGTTTATAAAGGTAAATAGAGAGGTGAAGTGAATCAGCACCATGACAGTTCCCTAGGAGACTGAGTCAGAGCAGTCACATCCGTTGGAAGTCGAAAGGGCATGGCTGTACGGATCGGAAGCCGAAGGGTCGTGGCGATTTTTAAATAGGTGATTTCGGAATTACCATTGCCGAAACCAGGGGGGCATGTGTTATCGCCATAATTTGACCGGGCCGGAAGTGGGCCATGGAGCAAGATGGGCCTAGAAGACAATTACGATAAGCTTGCGAATCGGACCCTATGCGGGTGGTTGAGGCCAGAAAGTCCGTGTAAATTTAGATATAGGCAGTTAGGATTCGTGTCATGGTTAGGGTTAGTTAAAGAGAACAAGTCTACGGACTATAAATATGTACCACGAATAAACAAGGAAGAGAGATCGTTCATCAACAACTTACGGCGCATCGCCTCCCCTGTTCCAGGGTTTTCATCGGGTAAGTGCCATGCGGTCCCGATCATGCTCTGCGTGATCGGGGCAGCATTACCCTTGCTCGTTTGTTTCATGTGTTGCTCGTTCTGAAGCCTTGTAGATGGCGAGTAGCACTAGTTATCATAGCGCGCATAGGGTAACATTAATCTCTTTATATCCCGATCCTGCTCTGTTCGTTGCTCATGTGCGCTTCGCAATCATCGTGTTCGATCATGGATACGATGGTTGCATCTTGCTTCATTTTTATTAATAGATCCAATCTGTTATGGCTAGTTTCTATCTATTAGAGATTTAGCTTGATATGTGCACGATTAGGCCTTGCAAACGGGTTGAAAGTTCCGGCAGTACGTTTAGTATCGGATCGTAGCTTAAGTAGAGGTTTCTCTAGGAATCGGCTCTTGGGTTGTTTTTAGGATCTCTGTTTAGGTTGTTTGTTTCGATGCTTTTGCGTATTAGTTAGGCTCAATCACATGTAGGATGTTCCGATCGTGCAGTGAGGGCTTAGTTATCGTAGATTGGATTAGATTGATATTCATGAAGCAAGATTTGTTTCATTATTATATATATATATATTGCCTATCCCAAAGATCCGATCTGGTACTGATGCAATCGGCTCTTCATAGCCGATACCGGGGAGGAGCGATGAGCCGATCACGGCTCGGACTAACCTTTACAAGTGTCTGTGCTTACAGGAATTTAACACGTCACCCCTTCCTGATAAGGTGCAGGATCAGGTGGCACGCCTAGCGACTCCAAGCCAGGTCGTGCGCCAGATCGCTGGGCCGTTGACCGAGGGACCGGGGCCCACCAGCCATCCAGGAAGCCTCCCGGCTCCTCGTGTTGCCTGTCGTTGCTCGCCGGTGGGTTTCGATCGACAGCAGGTGCAACGGGTGAACATAGCCCCATCGCCTGTCAGCGGGAATCGGCCCAACAGTGGCGGCACGTCTTCCTCTGTGCATGTCACTGACAGCAGGTACTATGCCGGTAAGGTGGCACATGACCATACCCTGGCTGCACATACGCACATCAACTTTTCGATCAAGGACTACAGGAAGGAGCTGGAGTGGAAGATCTCTATATCTGTGGCATAGAAGGCTCCAGTATGTGCATGATTTAATATGTCGCTGGGTCCACCTGTCGGGGCCCCGCTCAGTGTACGCGCTCCCCTTGAGCCTATAAAAGGGAGAGCGCACTCACTAGAACACAAGTTTGGATGGACGAGGCCACTCACAAACTCTTGGGAGTCCTCCAGGATTCTCTAAGTTTCCACAATCAATACAGCACACAAGTGGACGTAGGGTTTTACGCTCCGGTGGCCTGAACCACTCTAAATCCCTATGTCTTTTCCATTTTCATCCATCCTTTGATCAAGCGTTCCTAGATCTCCCCCAAACTCATCCTAAACTAGGATTAGGTGGGTGCATTCTGCCACCCGGCTGGAGATTTCCTCCGACATTTGGCGTGCCAGGTAGGGGGCTTTAGGTTTGGTTTACGCTTGGTCAAAGCTCAGGACCGCAATGGCGCGGGCAGGCAAGCATCACGACTACCTGCTGGGCAAGGAAGTGGCATCATCTACACCACATGCCTCGCGCCGTCCCCCATCCAGGGTGGCGGCGCGTGCAGCACCACAGTGTGCTGCGGAGCATGCCTCCGTGGCCCTATCG
The DNA here is from genome assembly GCF_002211085.1 of Panicum hallii. NCBI lineage: Eukaryota > Viridiplantae > Streptophyta > Magnoliopsida > Poales > Poaceae > Panicum > Panicum hallii. The sequence goes on from NW_020356270.1 coordinate 25,536, forward strand.
TAGCCAGCGCCAAACGGGCCGCTGGAGGCAGCCAGGGTGTTGCTCCACAACCCGCCAGATGAGGCAGCCTCGCCTGACGTGCTGAGGCAATGGCGTGACGACGTCGACCACCTCCTCAACCTAGCACAGGCCTCCTAGGCTCAGCGGGGGGATCTGTGCATTCTCCATCAGTACGGAGTGCACGAACCTAAGACCTGCGGGCAGAGCTCAACTGCAGATGTGCGATAGAGGATGCACGCATCTCCATCGAGCGGGCGCGCATCCGCCGGCCCAACATTGAGGGTCGGAACCTCGAACCCGAGCTCGATGCTGCCGTGGCAAGGCCGCAGGGGCTCGCCCAGGCACCGGTGGCTGGGGTGCAGACCACCTTCGTGCGGTGGCCTAGCCATCCAAGTTTCAGCCACACCTACCGGAAAAGTACGACGGGTCAACCAACCCGTCAGAATTCCTGCAGGTCTACATCACCGCCATCACGGCGGCCAGTGGTAACGATGCCGTTATGGCAAGTTACTTTCATGTAGCCTTCACCGGGCCAGCCCGGACATGGCTCATGAATCTCACTCCAGGATCCATCCAATCCTGGGGAGAGCTTTGCGCGCAATTCACGACGAACTTTGCCAGCGTGTACCAGCAGCATGGCGTAGCGGCCCACCTCCCCGCCATGAGGCAGCTACCCGGGGAAACCCTCTGGGCCTTCATCTCCCGCTTCACCATGGTACGTGGAACCATTCCATGTATTTCTGATGAATCTATTATCACAGCATTCCGTCAGGGGGTCCATGATGAGAAGATGCTGGAGAAACTGGCGACACATCAGGTGGAGACCGTCACCACCTTGTTCGCCTTGGTGAACAAATGTGCTAGGGCTGCAGAGGGCCGAGCATGGCACTCCGCCCATCAAGGAGGGCCCACTCAGATGGGCGGCTCCAGTGTCGCTGCCCCTGGCAGCGGCAAGAAAAAGAATAAGAAACCGTGGCTTGGACAAGCCATGAGCTGGGGGTCCGGTCGCTGCAGCAGCAGCAGCTGGGGGCCAGAACTCCCGTGGCAAGCACCACACCAACAGCACACCGACCCCGGGTCGTGCCCTGTTCATCCTGGGGCTCTCCACAATGCCACCGAGTGCCGCGAGATTCAGAAACTTGTGGAGCGTCTCAGCAAGATGCGCGACCAGGCCTCCAGGGAAGGCTCCTCCCCGCCGCGGTGGTCCGGCAAGGAGAAGGTCTCCGATGCTAATGCAGCTGCGATAGAGAGGGAGTTGGGGTATCAGACCCCAAACAAACACCTCAAGGGTCTCTTCCACCAGTCCGACACTGAGTTCGGGGGGACGAGCACTACATAAAGTTGTACGTCATGTACGGCGGCAGTTCGGAGCTCGTCTCTCAGCGGGATGTCAAAATCCTTCACCGAGAAGTTCTCTCGGTGAAGCCGGAGACGCCAAAGGCGGCGCCCCACCAGCGGTGGAGGAGCACCACCATCTCCTTCGGGCCGTGCGACTGCCCTGAGAACATGGCGGGGGCTGGGGTGCTACCACTCGTCACCGCCCCCACCATTGCCAACATCAGGATCCACCACATGCTGATTGACGGAGGTGCCGTCCTCAGCGTCATCAGCTATGCAGCGTTCAAGCACCTGCAGATTCCGGAGTCCAAATTGGCCCCGTCACGCCCATTCTCCAGAGTGGGCCAAAATCTCGTTTACCCGGTGGGGACCATCTCCCTGCCGGTCACGTTCGGGACAGAGGTGAACTTCCGAATGGAGAATGTGCAGTTCGAAGTTGTGGAGGTGAACCTCCCTTTCAATGCCATCATTGGCAGACCGGCTCTGTACCGGTTCATGGCTGTTGCCCATTACGGGTACTTGGTCCTCAAGATGCCGTCCCCGGCAGGCGTCCTCACCGTGTTGGGCGACCGGACCGCTGCCGTTGCCATGGTTGAAAAGCTGCATGCGCTGGCAGCAGGACTCTCCCCGGCAGCTGGCGCAGAGGGGTCCGACCCCTCACCCTCACGCACCAGGGCGCTAGCCAAGGCGCCCATGGTTCATCCGTCTGATACGGACGATGTTCCCGTGATGACCATCCAGGCCGGAGCGGAGTCCTCCTAGACCACCCGCATCGGCGGGAACCTAGGAGAGAAATAGGAAAGCGCGCTCATCGCCTTCTTCCGGGCAAATGTTGACGTGTTCGCCTGGGAACCATGACAGATGCCCGAGATCCCTAGGGAGATGATTGAGCACCATCTAAAGATCCACCCCGATGCTAGGCCGATGCGACAAAAGCCACGGAAGTAGTCTATCAAGCAGCAGAACTTCATCCGTGAAGAGGTCCGCAAGCTGCTGCAGGCTAGCTTCATTGAAGAGGTCTACGACCCAGAGTGGTTGGCAAACCCAGTCATCATCCCAAAGGCTAACGGGAAGCTTCGGATGTGCATCGACTACACCAATCTTAATAAGGCATGTCCAAAAGACCCTTATCCACTTCCTCGAATAGATCAGATTGTAGACTCCACCTCTGGGTGTGACTTGCTGTCCTTCATAGATGCCTATTCTGGTTTTCATCAAATCAAAATGGCTAAAGATTAATAGGAAGCATACTACTTTTGTAACAGTGGATGGTCTTTATTGTTATATTGTAATGCCATATGGACTACTTAATGCTCTACCCACCTTTGCTCATGCAATGAACATCACATTAGGTGATTTGGTTAGAGATATAGTAGAGGTGTATGTTGATGACATTGTTGTCAAGACTAGAGAATCGAATTCTCTTCTAGAAAATTTAGCTCAAGTCTTCGACAAGTTACGCGCAACCTCCACAAAGCTTAACCCCGAGAAATGCATCTTTGGCGTTTCGACGAGAAAACTCCTCGGTTTCCTGGTGTCACACCGGGGGATCGAGGTGAACCCGGATAAGATCCGGGCAATCGAGGCAATGAGACCCCCGCCACGTCTTAAGGACGTGCAGAGGTTGACGGGGTCCCTTGCAGCCCTCAACCGCTTCATTTCGAGGCTGGCAGAGAGGGCCCTCCCTTTCTTCAAGCTGATGAGGGGGTCCGGTCCATTAACATGGACTGAAGAGGCAGAACAAGCCTTCCAGGAGATGAAGCAGTATCTCACCTCCCTCCCAGTCCTGGTAGCACCGGACCCAGGTGAGACACTGTTTCTTTACCTTGCAGCAACGGCTGAGGTGATCAGCATGGTGCTGGTCGCCGAGAGATCCGAGCAACTCCTGCAGGGGGCCCCCGCGGTCCCCCCTGTAGGAGGTGGAGGTCCGGCCTCCACAAATGTGTCAACCAACCCTGCTTCGGAGGGTCCGGCCCGGTCCCGACCCGGGGGTGAACCAGGTGACCTGGGGTTCGGCGAGTCCCCGGCTCAGGGAGAAGAACGCGGACCCGCTGGCAAAGTCAAGATCCTTCATGAAGCAAAGGCCAGGTATCCTAAGACACATAGCTCCTTTATGCTATACTCATTGCGTCCCGTAAGCTTCGCCATTATTTTCAGGCCCACAAGATTGTGGTGGTGACCTCCTATCCTTTAAGGGCCATTCTCCACAATTCCAATGCTACGGGCAACATCGCCAAGTGGGCGGCGGAACTTGCTGGTTTTCAACTTGACTTCCAGCCCCGCCATGCCTTCAAGAGCCAGGTCCTTGCCGACTTTGTTGTGAAGTGGACTCCAACACCAAGTGTCCTAGGGGGTCCGGACCATGGGTCGGACCCCCCACCTCTAGAAGCCAGGGCTCCGGTGTTCACCGGACCACACTGGACACTCTTCTTCGACGGGTCTACACGCAACAAGAAGGCTGGGGCTGGCGTGGTCCTCATTGACCCAAACGGCGAGCAAGTGAAGTATATGGTGATCCTCGACTTTGAGGCCACCAACAACATGGAGGAGTATGAGGCCTTGATCTTCGAACTTACGGTGGCCCTATCCTTAGGGGTCTAGGAGCTCCTGTGTGGCAGAACCAACCTGAATTATACCAGCTCAAGTACGCAAGTCCTCTCTCTCAAGGGCTCCAACGTACTTCAAACGGTATAAGCCCTTGGCCTGTCGGGTAATGTCCTGATAAACCACCGAATGCAGGATCAAACAAGGTACCTCGCACAAAGGCGAGTCCAGAGATACAATCACCGTCATATTTTACATCACAGGCATTTATATTACATGCGTTGTCAAAAGTAATATCAGTTTCAAACTGATAGGATTTGTTACAAATCAGTTCCAGTTTTCAAGTTCACGGCAGCGGAATTTAAATCACAACCACTGTACACATTGCCAATACAGACATCATGCTGAGCCCTAGCATGACATCACTCGGTATGATCAGTGTTGGCTGGGGACGAGACCCACTCCATGGACCAACCATCGGGCAGAGGGTAAGGCCATGGCATAGGCAGAGCAGAGTCCTTAGGGGGATCACCTGGAACAAAAGTTACATTGCAAGACTGAGTATTCTAATACTCAGCAAGGCTTACCCATTCATGGTATACTTAGCCATGTAACTAGACTTTTGAAGGCTTTTCTGGTTATGAGTAAAGTTTTCAGATGAAAAGCAACAAAGAGTAGAATCTTAATTTCAACTTTTAGCTTTCAAGTTCTATGTGATTATCCATTCTAGATAAGCACCTATAGCTATTCAAGCATGGTAGAATCTTTAGCCACACATCATCTTTGATAACCATAAAGTTGCTCTTGTTACTCTATGTGGCAAAGGGATCAAGCAGTATCAATCTCCACGAGAAACAGATGATTCCTGAATTGAATTTCAGCCTTGCAAGGGTAAACCTAACTCACACGCTTGGAACATCCAGAGATTGTTCCGAAGCAACCGTTTGCTTTTCATTCCAACTCGTGGATCAGATCCACCACAAGCAACTGCAGGACCATATGCACATCCAATGTGCAGGACGTACATCTGTAGTGCGACTACACGACCGTACTCCTGGTTGCCCGGCAACACGTATTCCCACACGTCGAAGCGAGTAACAGGAAAAACCAAATACGAGTGGTGGGAGGTATGTCCACTCCTCGGGCCGATTGGTTACTAGGCTTACCGTTTACCATATTTCGTGGCATGTGGCTAGTACTTTCAAACACTTAACCACCGCTATCACACACTGCGACCTTATCAACTTTTATCAACATAAATGGGGTAACCTTCCGAGTCATGATTACACATGACCCCGTCCATCATCCTTATAGTGATTGCCGAATAGTAAGCATACAACTCCTATATCGCGCGAGTGACAGGAAATCACCCGACTTCTACCGGTCCTATTAGCATAGCAGCTATTCAAAGCCAAGCTCTAGTTATTCAATACAATGGTTCCTAGGAGAATGCTACTAGGGTTTCCCATACAACTTCTAAGAACTTAATGCATAGATAGGTATAAATAAATATAGATTGAAGTGTAAATAAAGTAGTGGGTTATGTCCAGGGCTTGCCTTCTTGAGTGGGATTGGGGGCACGAGGTTCAAGGTTTTCCGAACTTTGGTTCGGAGCTTCAGTTAAACTTCCGACGACGTTCCCGGGGTCTTCAGAAATTTCCCCTTCTTGATCCGGGATTAGTTCGTAGTCTCCGTCGGCGAGAGTAGTTGAGTCTATATGATATGCAAAGATGTAATTTAACGGATGCATATTGTAACATTCAGGTATTTAGAATTTTAAAACACTAGATCTTAGTGTTAAGTGTGCATGTTTGATCTTGTTTATGTGTGTTCAAATTGAAGTGCAAAGGGAAAAAGGGTTTTTTTGTAATTTTAAAAAAATGTGGGCCCTTTATTGCTAATTGGGTAAGAATGGGAGGTAGCTTCAAAACCTAGGCAGAATGTAACACTAGTTGTCAAATTTGTATCACCATAGGAAAGAAATTGCAATAGATATGTTAAATTCTAGGAAATTTGGGTCTTTAAGTGAAAACAGGGACCTAGATGTGATTAATGCAAAAGTATGGGTCCTTTTATGCAAATTATTGAAGTATAAAAGTAACTCTCAAAGTTTACCTAGGGCCAAAATGTAAGAATACAAGTCATCATGACATGGCATTAAAACTTGCAATTGTGTCCAAAACTACCTGAAATCTATCTCAGTAAAGACAAAATCTATTCAAATACCACTTTGTTCAAAAGTTAAAATGTAAAGCTGTACACTTTGGGTTTTTGAACTTGAACCCTAAAGCAATGTTGTAGGGTTTGAAAAACTCTCCAACTTCTATTTTGGTCATTTCCTCATTAGGATTTTAAATTAGCAGAAAATTTTACTTTATCGAGAGGTCCCTAGATTCTTTTGGTTTTGCACATAAGTCCTTCGGACCCCTCCCTCCTTTCTTCCTCCTCTGGCACCCCTCTGCCCCCCTGCCTCCTCTGTCGCCGGTGCAGAGCACCTCCCTTGGCCGCCGCTGAGCTGCCGCCGCCGCTCCACCTCCTGCTGCCACCCTCCCCACGCGTCGCCTGGACGTCGGCCGCCGCCCTAGCCCTCCCCCTGCTGTCCTGTTTTGCGCGCGCCACGACCTCCCGAGCCTCCGCCGGCTGCCACCTCGCCGCCGCCATGTTCCGCGCGCGTGCCTGATTTATTTCCCTCCCCCTTCTGCTCAGCGACACCAGCAGCTCATACTTGATCCATTTGCATCTCTTTTCCCCTTGCCGTGTGCATCCCCAGCCCTGATCGCCTTCGCCGCTCGCTCCTCTCTTCCGGTGAGGTACTGGCCGCCGTGGGCAGCCGCCGTCGACCGCCCATTGCCCCCATCAACCCCCTAGAAAGCTTCCACAATGCTTGCTCGTGCTCACCAGCCTCTAAACGCCGATGAATTTTGGCCGGAGCACCGTGGCCGACGACCGCCAGCCGCCGCCGCCCTCTGCTCGCCATGGAGCACCCCTCTCCAGCCCTTCTCGACCCCAATTGGCCCCACACCGAGCATCCCCACACCACCTTGAAGCTTCCTGACCTCTTCCTCGCCGCCCCCGACCACCGGAGCACCGCCCCCGCCGTTCACCTCTGCCGCCGGCCGCACTGCTCTCGTGGCGCCGCCGCTACAGGCCACCCCGACCCGATCCCGACCGTCTACAGGTGCGCACCGACGTGGTGATGCTCCCACGCCCCTCCACCCTCGCCGCGGCGATCGCCGTCGCCGGATTTGGCCGGTCAACCCCCGCGCCCCCTCTCTGACCCCAGCCAAGGGCCTCGGGTTGGAAGATACGAAAGCCCAGGGGGCTGTCTGCAAAGCCTAAGACTCAGAGGAATAGTGTCATGAAGGACCCCTTTTGTTATTTTTGCTGCCAACTTTGAAATTCCATAGTAATTCAAGGAAAAATAAAAAAAATTCAAACTAAAATTTGTTGGATTCTTATTCTAAGATCTACAACTTTCCTTACAGGTTGACTTTCAATATCTAGGTAATTTCTGCTCTAATTTAAATAATAAGTTTAAGTAGTTGTAGGCTATGAAAATGCTTAGTAAATAGTAGAAAAATGGTAAAAATGTAAAACTAACTTTGTTAGTTTTGCTTTAACATTAGTACTTAGGAAAAATACTTAACCCACTGTTTGTATAATATTTTCATAACGAATGAATTTAATCATGGATAATACCTATTTAACCTTGTATATTTAATATCTGCAGTTTTAGATATATAGAAATTATGAAAATATGTTGAGATGTTGAAATTGAGTGGTGTAACCTGTGCCCAAATATCTAGAACAAAATCTTACATGTATGTACAGTTATAAATAATACCTAATAGGTTAGTGCTAATGATAATTATCCTTGTAGCTCAATTTCTGTAGGAATAAACAAAATCTTGATAGATTTACAATGGCTTAGACATAACTTAATCTGTAAATAACAAAAATTGCAACCCCAGTGCTATGGTAGTTTATTTGTAACAACAGATCATGTTGTCTAGTGTAGCTAACTAAGTTAATTTATACTCGATAAATGACTACCCAGTAAAAAGATAAATGAGGTGTTTGATAAGTGAATTATGTTTTTCATTGGATTGCAACTTTATCATGAAATAAACTAAAAGTATATGCATCTGTTAAATTACATCTCTGCATATCATATAGAATCAACTACTCTCGCCGATGGAGACTACGAACTGATCCCTGATCAAGAAGTGGAAATTTTTGAAGACCCGGGGAACATCGTCGGAAATCTAACTGAAGCTTCGAACCAAAGTTCGGAAAACTTTGATACTCCTGCCCCCAACCCCACTCATGAAGGCAAGCCCCGGACATAACCCACTACTTTATTTACACTGCAATCTATATTTATTTATACCTACCTATGCATTAAGTTCTTAGGAGTTATATGGGAAACCCTAGTTGCATTTTCCTAGGAACAAATGTATTGAATACTAGAACTTGAGTCCGAATAGCTGCTACGCTAATAGAACCGGTAGAAGTCAGGTGATTTCCTATCACTCGCGCGATATAGGAGTTGCAATGTTTACATTCTGTAATCACTATAAGGATGACGGATGGGATTTATGTGATGTATCATGTTTGAGATGATACCCGTCTGTGTTGGTGAATTTGGTTAAGGTCGCAGTGTGTGGTAGCGGTGGTTAAGCGTTTGAAAGTACTAGCCACATGCCGCGAAATATGGTAAGCGGTAAGCCTAGTAACCAATCGGCCCGAGGAGTGGACATACCTCCCACCACTCGTATTTGGTTTTTCCTGTTACTCGATTTGATGTGTGGGAATACGTGTTGCAGGGCAACCAGGAGTACGGTCGTGTAGTCGCACTACAAACGTACGTCCTGCATATTGGATGTGCGTATGGTCCTGCAGTCGCTTGTGGTGGATCTGATCCACGAGTTGGAATGAAAGGCAAACGGTTATTTCGGAACAATCGTTGGAATGTTCCAAGCGTGTGAGCTAGGTTTACCCTTGTAAGGCTGAAACTCGATTCAGGAATCATCCATTTCTCACGAAAATTGAGACTGCTTGATCCCTTTGCCACATAGAGTAACAAGAGCAACTTTATGGTTATCAAAGATGATGTTTGGCTAAAGATTCTACCATGCCTGAATAGTTATAGGTGCTTATTCTAAAATGGATATTCACATAGAACTTAAAAGCTAAAATTTAAAATTAAGGATCAACTCTTTGTTGCTTTTCAGCTAAAAACTATATCATAACCATGAAAGTCTTCATAAGTCTAGTTACATAGCTAAGTATACCATAAAACGGGTAAACCTTGCTGAGTATTAGAATACTCAGTCTTGCATTGTGACTTTTATTCAGGTAATCCCCCTGAGGACTCTGCTCTGCCTATGCCATGGCCTTACACTCTGCCCGATGGTTGGTCCGTGGAGTGGGACCCGTCCCCGACCAACACTGATCATACCAAGTGATGTCATGCCAGGGCTTAGCATGATGTCTGTATTGGCGACATGTACAATGATCGCGTTTTAAATTCCGCTGCCATAAACTTGAGAACTTGAACCGGTTTGTAATAAATCCTATCAGTTTGAAACTGATATTACTTTTGACAACTCATGTAATATATATGCCTGTGATGTAAAATATAATGGTGATTGTATCTCTGGACTCACCTTCGTGCGAGGTACCTTGTTTGATCCTGCATTCGGTGGTTCATCGGGACGTTACCCGACAGGCCAAGGGATTACACTGTTTGAAGTACGTTGGAGCCCTTGAAAGAGGACTTGCGTACTTGAGACGATGCAATTCAGGTTGGTTCTGCCACAGCTGGTATCAGAGCTAACAAGTGTATCCCGGAGATATGATTGACCTTAGAAATGCTTTTAGTATAAAATTTGACCAACAAAGTATTTTGCAAAACTATGTTGGTTTTGTTAAGGATTGTGCTTAGTACGTAAAGCCCTAGGGTGTTGTTATTAAGGGAATTAGAGGTGGCTATAGTATATATATATAACTCTAACTCCCAGCATTACTTTTCTGTTACAACCTGAATTGATGCACAATTCAACTTTATATTTTGTAACTACACCTTCGATGGTAAGGTAAGAAGGTAAGGATCCTCAGCCAACTGAGGGAGCTTGGTCTTCCCGTCGGTGATGCGAACCGAACGCTGTTTCTCAAGCAGTGGCCTACTTGAGATGCTGCCAATATATCAACTTAGGTTTAATATATTGGGAGTATATGGTTCAGCGCAGGGTATGGCGATCGCTGTTCATACCCCCGCATTTGGCGGTACCCCCGTGAATACGTTGTCTCGATAACGTATGCTAATGTTGTCTATACGGCGGTAATGGTACAGATGCTGTTTCTATAGTGAACGGTAATGATTGGGGACGCTTTCATGACATGCTGGCGTGAAAGGTTCATTGAGCATATTGTGGTTTTCTGCAGGTACACTAACCACGATTAAGAGGTTAAGGCGGATAGGACTTATCGACTAGATATTAGTGAGAGACGTATGTATTATGCCACCGGAACTAACCACGTAAGCCCGAAAATATTCGGCAATTGTTTTGATTGTGAGGTTGAATAGTGCGTGCATGCATAATCCATCCTTAATACACAGTAAATGCATTGTGTATGTTGTACATTTTAAAAGTAAATAGAGTGTTGTTTATCTCTAGTGTGGGTCAATAGGATTCTTGTGATAGTTTTAGTTGAGTACCTTAAGTATCCATCTGATTTCCAGCTTTTGCCGTTATCAGAATCGGTTATCTTGTTCCATTTACCTTGTGAGTTCTCAGCAGGGTAAGTGAATCTCATCATCTGAATTCTTGTTTCAGATGGCCGCTCCTTCGAATGTCTCTTGGGATCATGCAGGGCATCTTCACACTAATGCCTTGCATTGGGAGGGATTTCCCCATCTTCTATGGGAATCATTAAGTTTGTTCTTCTACACTGAGCCTCCACAATACGACGGAGTGGAGTATCGAGAAGAAGGTGTCCCTCGATGCCGAGTCAAGATGACAAACCCTCAACATCCTTTCCGCTCCCAGTGGCACCCTATAGAGGTCGATGTGGTGGGGTATCGTCTTGTTGATACCATCAAGACTGCTGCTCTGGAGGCTATCCATATCTTCTGCAACCAGCATCCTATGGAAGTTGCCGGGTATCCCATTGGTCTGTTCCCTGCTATAGACTCTAGTGATCCGGAATGGAACTTTCAGATAGCCCATTATGGTCACTTGTTGGGAGATTCAGCTGAAGAAACAATCTGTGGTATCATCCGGTTTATGAATGTTCAGCAACATTATCAGATTTTACTGCTTCGCAGCATGGGTCAGTTAACTGGTGTAGCTCAAGGTCATTACCGGAATGCTGATCGGCAAGTCACCCAGATAGTGGAGTTTCAAGCCTTGGTTACTCAGAAGGATGAAATCATCGCAGCACGAGATGAGACCATCATTCATCAAGAGGATCAGATCAACGAAAGTGATGCAATAATCACTCAGCGCAACACAATCATTGAATTCCTCCAGGAACAAATCCACGACCTAATCCTTGAAGCTAACGATGCCCATGCTCACATTGAAGAACTGCAGCAGCAACAAGTACCTCCCGCTGCACCCGTAGTACCTGAAGGTGGAGAAGAAGACCCAGAGGAAATTGAGGGAGTTTGGGATCTCGACCCAATCCTCTGCTAGATTACTCTTCTTTCGGCAGTTAGTCTTCTGTAGGCAATCTTGACGATTTTTAGTGTTCAAATCATCAACTCTTTAAGTGTAACTCATGTAAAGTATAGTGACTTAGGTAGTAAGTAGCTTACCTAGACCTTGTGCCATTTGTTGTAATATAGATGGCCTATGTATGGATCCTTCTGATGTGCGATGTTAAGGACAACCGGAATTTGCAATGTAATATAAGCCTTGTGTTTTATCATCCTGTTCAATATCTTTACTTCTGAAATAAGTTGGTTGAATGGAGTATATGTAACACCCTAATGAAAAATTCCAAGATTTATAATGGATTTAATTTGGCTCCATTAATTTTCTTAGGATTTATTGTGCTTAGTTTGCATTTAATCTAATTAAAGCATACAAGTAATTAAAATTTATTTTAGCGTCAACATGATTGTGCATTCATGCTGGTGCATCTATTTTATTGGAGTGAGTGCATAGGGTTTGAATTCAAAAGTTCATTTGAATTCAAATAAATTTAAGTTTCAAAAGGATTAGAAAAGAAAAGGGAAGGAAATGGAAGAGCAAACCTAGATTCCAGCCCAGCCCAGCCCGGCCTGCCTCCTTTCTTCCCCTTGGGCCGGCTCTGTATCATTCAGGTAATAAGAGATATAGACACTAGACTCTAGTGTGAAATAGGCATGCTTGCTATGGGTAGTACAAAAGGCTAGGGGTATATCTGTAATTTCAAAAAAATATAGGTCCTTGAATGTAAATAGGGTGAATTGGAAGATAGCATTAAAACCTAGAGGAAATAACATGCTAGGTGTTAAAATTATGTTACCATAAGGAAGGAAATGTAAAAGGTAGATTAAATCCTCAGGGAAATAAGCCTTGGAGTAAAAACAGGGACCTAAGTGTAAATACAACATAAGTCCTAGGGTCTTTTATGCAAAATAGTTGATGTGTGAAGTGACTTTCATGTTTACTTGAGGGCTAACATGTAAAAGTACTAGTCATCATGACATTCCGTAAAAATTTGCAAATATATCAAAAATTTGATCAAATCCCCTTTGGTAAGGACAAGGGTAATTCAAAATTCTATCTTGTTCAAAATTCAACATGTAATGCTGCAAACTTTGAGTTTTTGAATTTGAGCCCTAAAGCTAAATTGTAGATCTTGAAAAACTCTACAACTTTCATTTTGGGCTTTCCTTCATTTGATCTCTATATCAGTGGGAATTTTTAGTTTACCGAGAGGCCTTGAACTTTCTGAAAATTTTAAATCAGTCCTCCGGACCTTTTCCCTCTCTTCTTCTTCCTCTGAGCCCCTTCTGCACCTCTGCTCCCCTGTTCTGCCGCCGGCGCAGAGCTTCTCCCCTGGCCGCCGCACTGCCATCGTCGCCGCCGTTCATCTCCTGCTTCCCTCCTCCCCACGCGTCACCCTAACCTTGCCCGTCGCTGTAGCTCCTCCTCGCTGTCCTACCCCGCGCGCGCCATGGTTTCCCCGTACACCCATCGGCCGCCACCTCACTGCCGCCGTGGAGAGCCCACAAGCGAAGCCCCGGACTTCTATCTCTCGCGCGCACCAACATCGCATGAGTCCCTACATCCCGTTCCTCCGATTTCTTTGTCAATTCTTGAGCGCCCGACCCAAACCCCACAGCCGCCCCTCCCCTTCAACTCCGGCCGCGCTCGGCATTGCTGTGGGCAGCCGCCACCAGGCACCCCTCGCCCCCATCGACCCCTGTGCGAGCTTCCCCGTTCCATACTGGTGCTCACCGACCCCTTCGTGCTCTCCACTTTCGGTCGGAGCCTTGTTACTGACGAAGCGCCGCCGCCGCCTTCGGCCTCGCCATGGGACCTCCCTTTCCGGTCTCCCCCAACTCCAATTGACCCCACACCGAGCCTCCTCACACCGCCAGGACGCTTTTCGACCACTCCTTTGCCACCCAAGGGCACCGGAGTACAGTTCCCGACATTTCTTCCCCACCGCCGGCCACCGGTCTCTGTTGCACTGCCACAACAGGCCGCCCTCGTCTGATCCCGTGCAGCTAAAGGCGTACGAGCACCCCGTGGTAGCTCTCCCTCCCCTCAAACCTCACCGCCGGCGACCTTCCTCATCGGAGATGGCCGCCCAACCATTGCCCCCTTTCACCTCTGGCCAAGGACCTCAGGTTAGAAGGAGCAAAAGCCCAGGGGGCTGTTTGCAAACCATAGGACTCAGAGAAACAGTACTACTAGGGACCCCGGTGTAAACATTTCTGTTATTTCATGTGAGCCATGCAGCTAACTTGTAAAATTGATAGAAAATTGTAGGAAATTCCAAAAATTATCAAACCAATTTTGTTGGAAACTAGATTATGAAGTTTGGGTTAAAACTGAATACTTTGGACTCTATTTTAAACTTAATGTAAAAGGGTTTAATATGTATAACTTCTACATACTAGCTTTGTTACTTATGATTTTTGGTATGCAATCTCTATAGATCATGTATGAACTTGTGTAAAAGTTTCAAACTTAGTACTGTTTCGTAGATTAAGTTCTTTTGGATTTGGGCAATTCAAATTTGAAATAATGTGAAATTAGTTAAGCATACCTCTTAAGGCTCAATTAATTAGATCTTTTTATCATAATCTAATATGTTGATAATTAGTTATAATTAAGATTTCAAGGCTTTATAATTTTATTTACCTAAGATTTGAATTTAAACTTGAAGTTTGAATTCAAACCCAATTGTTTTAGTTTCTATTTTCAGTAGTCCTAGTGATATAACCATGACTTAAGTATAAATAGTAACTTAAAAGTAAACCCCCCTCTTCTGTTTTGTGCGTTCATATGTGTTAATTTATTGGATTGCAACTTTTTCGTGAAACCAAAATAAAAGAGTATGCATCCCTTAACTTATAACTTTGCATATCATGTAGAATCGACGACGCTCGACAACGGAGACTACGATTTAGTCGTGGAGCAAGACTAAGAGTTGTCCGAGGACCCGACCACTGTCGCCAAGGATCTAACTGAAGCTCCGAACCAAAGTTCGGAAAACCTTGACACTACTGCCCCCAACCCTACGCAGGAAGGCAAGCCCTGGACATAACCCACTACTTTATTTACACTGCAACCTATGTCTATTTATCTATACTTATGCATTATGTCTAGGAGTTGAAATGAAACCCTAGATGCATGAATCCTAGGAACCCATGTATTGTGCCTAAGTCCATATCGAATAGGTGCTTTGCTAATAGGACCGGTAGAAGACGGGCGATTTTCTGTCACTCGCGCGATATAGGAGTTGTAATGTTTACATTTCTGTAATCACTATAAGGATGACGGACGGGAATTTTCTGAGGTATCATGGTTGAGATGATACCCCGTCTGTGTTGATAAATTGGTTAAGGTCGCGGTATGTGCCGATCGGGGTTAAGCGTTTGAAAGTACTAGCCACATGCCGTGAGTTATGGGTAAGCGGTAAGCCTAGTAGCCAATCGGCCGAGGAATGGACATACCTCCCACCACATATATTTGGTTCTTCTGATTACTTGATTCGACATGTAGGAATACGTGTTGAAGGGCAACCAGGAGTATGGTCATGTAGTCGCGCTACAAACATACGTCCTGCACACATTGGGAGTGCGTATGGTCCTGCAGTCGCTTGTGGTGGACCTGTCCACAAGTCGAAATGAAAGGCAAACGGTTGCTTCGGAATGATCGTGGGATGTTCCAAGTGTGTGAGTTAGGTTTACCTTGCAAGGTTTAAAATTCAATTCATAATCGTCTGTTTCTCGGGGAGATTGAGACTGCTTGATCCCTTTATCACACAGAGTAACATGAGCAACTATATGATGAATAATACTGAGGCATGCTGTAATATGGCTCTACCTTGCTTGAGTAGTTATAGGTGCTTACCTAGAATGGATAATCAACTAGAACCTGAAAGCTAAAAGTTGAAATTAAGGATCTACTCTTTGTTGCTTTTCAGCTGAAAATAAACCCAGAACCCTTGAAATGCCTTCATGAGTCTAGTTACGGGCTAAAGTATACCCAGTTCCGGGTAAGTCTTGCTGGGTATTAGTATACTCAGTCTTGCTAGTTATATGTTTTTCAGGTAATGTCATTGAAGACCCTACTTTTCCCCTGTCTTGGCCCTATGCTCTCCCAGATGGTTGGTCCGTGGAATGTGATGTCGTGCTCGGGCTTAGCATGACATCCGTCTTGATGACGTGTTGTAAATCATCGCGTTTGTTTTCCGCTGCCAAGAACCTTAACTTTAACGGTTTGTAATAATCTTACTAAATGTGGAACTTCCTACTACTTTTGGAAACTCTTGTAATGTAATTCCCTGTGATGTAAAATATGATGGTGACTATATCTCTGGACTCAACTTCGTGTGAGGTAACCTTATTTGATCCTGTATCGGTGGTTTATCAGGACGCTACCCGACAGGCCAAGGGATTATACTGTTTGAAGTACGATGGAGCCCTCTGGAGTGGACTCGCGTACTTGAGCCGGTATAATTTAGGTTGGTTCTGCCACAGCTGGTATCAGAGCTATAAGGTTATTCTGGAGATACATTTTACCTTAAAAATGCTTTCAGTATAAAAGTTTGACCAATAAAAATGTTTGGCAAAACTACGTTGGATTCGTTAAGGTTGTGCTTAGTACGTAAAGCCGTAGGGTGATATTTAAGGGAATTAAAGGTGGCTATAGTATATATATATAGCTCTAACTACCAGCATTACTTTTCTGTCAAAACTTAAATTATGCACAATCCAACCTTACATTCAGTAACGACACCTTCGATGGTAAGGTAAGAAGGTAAGGATCCTCAGCTAACTAGGGAGTTAGCCTTCCCGTCGGTGATGCGAACCGAACGCTGATTCTCAAGTAGTGGCCTACTTGAGATGCTGCTAATATATCAACCTCGGTTGACTATATTGGGAGTATATAGTTAAGTACAGGGTATGAACAGCAACACCCCCGCATGTTGCGGTATCCCCGTGAATACGTTGTTTCGATGACGTATGCTAACGTTGTCTGTACGGCGGTAATGGTACAGATGCTGTTTCTATAGTGAACAGTAATGATTGGGGACGCTTTCATGATATGCTGGCATGAAAGGTTCATTGAGTATATATTATGATTTTCTGCAGGTACCCTAACCACGATTACGAAAATTAAGACGGATAGGGTTTACCGACTAGTTAATAGTGAGAGACGTATGTATTATGCCACCGAAATTAACTACGTAAGTCCGAAGATATTCAGCAGTTATTTTTGGTTGTGAGGTCGAATAGTACATGCATGCATAATATATTAACCAACAAAATGGGTGCTTAATTTTGTTGCTTTCCTAAGGATAGGTGACATGTTGGTTATTCTTAGCATGGTTCCGATAGAATCTTTTAGTTGGGTATCTTATGTATCTTTCTGATTTCCAGTCTTTGCTGTTATCGGAATCAGTTGTCTTGTTCCAGTTACCTTGTAAGTTCTCGGCAGGGTAAATACATTTCATCATCTGAATTCTTGTTTCAAATGGTTGGAGCCACATATGGAACTCCGAAAGGTTTTTGGGCAGATCAGGCCAGCGGTTCCCAACAACCGCCACCACTACCTCTAAATCTAGCCGAGGTTATGGCTCGGCAAACCGAACTTCTCAATCTATTGGTACAAGCACAGCAAAATCAATAGCGCCAGCAATCAAGAGGAGGTCGTGATGAACCTCAGGTGGCAACCTATCAAGAGTTCCTCAGTACCCAACCCCCGCTATTCAGCGAAGTGGTGGAGCCCTTGGATGCCGATGCTTGGCTCCGCACCATTGAATCCAAGTTTGCTCTTCTTATGATTCCATGTGCGGATTCTAGCAAGGCTCACTTCGCTGCACAACAATTACGCGGAGCTGCCCGTATCTGGTGGGATAATTATTGTGCCATGCAAGCTAATGGCCATGTTATCTCCTGGGAAGAATTCTGTAATGCCTTCAGGGCACATCATATACCTGAAGGGCTGTTGGAGCAGAAACTGAATGAGTTCTTGGCACTCACTCAAGGCACCCACACCGTACTGCAATATGCACAGGCTTTTAATCACCTGTGTCAGTATGCGGGTTATTATGCTGATAATGACGCCAAGAAGCAAGATCGTTTTCGTCGAGGCTTGAGCGCTAAGCTCAAAGAACGTCTGAAAATTATCAAGGCAAGTACATTCAGTGAGCTGGTTAACATGGCCTTGACTCAGGAGGATTGCATCACGGCACACCGTGCCGAAAAGAAGCGAAGGATTTCCACTGGACCTGCGAGTGCTCAACCCTCGTGGTATCAATTTGTTCAGAGTGCACCGCCTAGGGCGCCACAGCGAAATGCCCCGATCGGCAGACTGGTTTTCAGGCCACCTCAGCAACAAGGAGAGTATAAACCTCCCGTATCTCTGCAACAACCACAACAAATTGGCCCATGGCCAAATGTTCAACAAGTTCAACAGAAAAGCAGCACTTATTGCTGTTTAAATTGCGGGAGTACGGATCATTTCATCAGAGATTGTCCGCAGCCCAAGAAACTTAATCAAGGGCAGAGTTCCAATCAGAATAATCAGAACAAGGGCAAAAGACCGATGATGCAAGTTCGACAAGGGCAAGTTAATTTCACCACCCTTGCAGAACTTCCGGACGGAGCCCTTGTCATGTCGGGCACATTCTCTATTCACCACAAACCAGTTGTTACATTATTCGATTCAGGAGCAACTTGTAGTTTCATTAGTAACAACTGTAGTACCTGAATAGGACTTGATCTTTCTCCTACCAAGGGGTCATATATGATTTCTACCCCTGGAGGAAAGATTACATCTGACCAAATGGTCAAAAAGGTGCCAATTCAGTTAGGTAGCAAAGAAATCCGAACTGATTTGGTTCTGTTAAACCTAGAGGGTATTGATGTTATACTCGGGACAAATTGGATGACATAACATGGAGTACTGCTAGACATCTCTTCCCGAGTTATTGAGATTAATTCACCACATCAAGGAGCAACTACCCTCTATCTGCCTCAACAGGAGTATCTACACTCTTGTACCTATGCTATCACAGACATTAAAGTGAAAGATGTTTCTGTAGTCTGTGAGTATCCCCATGTCTTTCCAGACGACTTGCCTGGAATGCCACCAGACAGAGACATTGAGTTTATTATTGAACTTCAACCTGGCACAACTCCTATTTCAAAGAGGCCATATCGTATGCCCCCAAATGAATTGGCTGAGCTAAAAATCCAACTTCAAGATGTGCTTGACAAAGGTTTCATACGCCCAAGTGCTTCACCATGGGGCTGTCCTGCTCTCTTCGTAAAGAAAAAGGACAATAGCTTAAGGCTATGTGTCGATTATCATCCACTCAATGCGGTCACTATCAAAAATAAGTACCCTCTTCCCCGCATTGATATCTTATTCGATCAACTAGCTGGAGCTAAGGTCTTTTCCAAGATTGACTTACGCTTTGGTTATCATCAAATTAAAATCAGGTCCTGTGACATTCCAAAAACGGCTTTCTCGACTAGATATGGATTATACGAATATCTGATTATGTCCTTTGGGCTTACCAATGCACTGGCATATTTCATGTACCTCATGAATTCGGTCTTTATGCCGAAACTCGATAAGTTCATCGTGGTCTTCATCGATGACATTCTGATTTATTCCAAGACTAAAGAAGGCCATGCTAATCATATACGTGTCGTTCTTCAACGACTACGTGATCATCGTCTTTATGCCAAATTCTCGAAATGTGAATTCTGGCTGGATAGTGTGAAATTTTTGGGACATACTATCTCCAGTGAAGGCATATCGGTTGATTCAACTAAAGTCCAGGAGATTATGGACTGGAAGCCTCCAACTTCAGTTCATCAAATCCGAAGTTTCCTTGGATTGGCGGGATACTATCGCCGATTCAATCCAAATTTCTCCAAGATAGCCAAACCCATGACTGAGCTACTTAAGAAAGAAGTTAAGTTCGGCTTGGGATGATCAGTGTGATGAAGCATTCCTCACCTTGAGAAAACTTCTGACAACTGCTCCAGTACTAGCTCAGCCAGATAATACCCAGCCTTTTGATGTCTATTGCGATGCTTCTGGAACTGGCCTTGGTTGTGTTCTGATGCAAAACAACCGGGTCATTGCTTATGCATCCTGAGCACTTCGGAATCATGAGCAAAACTATCCAACTCATGATCTTGAATTGGCAGCTGTTATTCATGCTCTCAAGATTTGGAGACATCATCTTATGGGTGCTAAGTGTAACATCTACACTGACCATAAGAGCCTCAAATATATCTTTATCCAAGCTGACCTGAATATGAGGCAAAAGCGTTGGTTAGAATTGATCAAAGACTACAATCTTGAGGTACACTACCATCCTGGCAAAGCTAACGTGGTTGCGGATGCACTTAGCCGCAAGGCACATTGTCACTGCTTATCCATAGCAACCTTCAGTGACACTCTCTGCAATCAGATAAGAAAACTCAATCTAGAGATTATTCCTAAAGGTTGTCTAAATCTTTTATCTATCGAGTCTACTCTTCGAGATAAAATCATCATGTCACAACTACATGATGAGGGTATTAGAATTATCAAGCTAAGACTATCTCAAGGAGAAGCTAAATACAAGTGTTTCTGTACTGACCCTCAAGGAGTTTTGTGGTTCAACAATCGTATCGTTATACCTAAAGACCATCAACTTCGTAAACAAATCCTTGATGAAGCACATTTATCCAAATTCTCTATTCATCCTGGTAGCACCAAAATGTACCAAGATCTACGACAACATTTTTGGTGGACCAGAATGAAAAGAGAAATTGCTAAGTATGTATCTGAGTGTGATACGTGTCAGAGAGTTAAAGCCAGCCATCTAAAGGCCTCTGGTACACTCAAACCATTAACTATTCCATCATGGAAGTGGGAAGACATTAGTATGGATTTCATTGTTGGTCTTCCCAACACATCTCAAAAGCATGACTCCATATGGGTAATCATTGATAGACTTACTAAAACGGCTCATTTTCTTCCCGTGCATACCACTTACTCAGCTAAGAAGTATGCCGAAGTCTATCTTGATCAAATTGTTCAATTACACGGTGTCCCCAAGACCATCATCTCTGATCGAGGGGCCCAATTCATTGCGCGCTTCTGGGAACAATTGCAGTCTACTCTTGGAACCAAACTGATTCGAAGCTCTGCATACCATCCCCAGACTGATGGGCAGACTGAGCGAGTTAACCAAATCCTTGAAGACATGCTCCAAGCTTGTATTATCCATTATGGTACAAGCTGGGACAAATGTCTTGCCTTGGCCGAGTTTTCTTACAACAACAGCTATCAAGCTAGTCTTCAGATGGCTCCCTTTAAGGCGTTATACGGTCGAAAATGTCAAACTCCTTTGAGTTGGTCTGAGACCGGCGAACGCCAAATCTTTGGACCAGATCTAGTCATCGAAGCTGAAGATAAGGTCAGAATTATTCAAGCCAATCTCAAAATAGCCCACTCCAGACAAAAGAGTTATGCAGATCGAAGAAGGAAACCTTTACAGTTCCAAATAGGAGATTTTGTCTATCTTCGGATATCTCCTATCAAAGGTGTTCAGCGTTTCGGCATAAAAGGGAAATTAGCACCCCGGTATGTCGGACCTTTGAGATCCTTAAAGTTTGTGGCCCAGTGGCTTACAAACTTCGCCTTCCATCTCAAATGGCTGCCATCCACGATGTTTTCCATGTTTCTCAACTTAAGAAGTGTATCAAAGTACCCACAGAAATCGTTGAGACCCGTACTATTGAGATCGAACCCGATCTATCTTACACCGAGCAACCTATTCGGATCTTGGATACCAAGGAAAGGGTCACCAGGAGGAAGAAGGTTAAAATGTACAAGATCTTATGGGATCATCACACCGAAGAGGAAGCAACTTGGGAAATAGAATCCTATCTTCAACGGAATTTCCCCAACTTTTCTTCCAACCAATTCCCAAATCTAATCATCCGATCCTATTCTGCTTTCGAATCTCGGGACGAGATTCTTTTTAGGGGGGAAGGCTGTGACATTCAGGTAATAAGAGATATAGACACTAGACTCTAGTGTGAAATAGGCATGCTTGCTATGGATAGTACAAAAGGCTAGGGGTATATCTGTAATTTCAAAAAAATATAGGTCCTTGAATGTAAATAGTGTGAATTGGAAGATAGCATTAAAACCTAGAGAAAATACCATGCTAGGTGTTAAAATTATGTTACCATAAGGAAGGAAATGTAAAAGGTAGATTAAATCCTCAGGGAAATAAGCCTTGGAGTAAAAACAGGGACCTAAGTGTAAATACAACATAAGTCCTAGGGTCTTTTATGCAAAATAGTTGATGTGTGAAGTGATTTTCATGTTTACTTGAGGGCTAACATGTAAAAGTACTAGTCATCATGACATTCCATAAAAATTTGCAAATATATCAAAAATTTGATCAAATCCCCTTTGGTAAGGACAAGGGTAATTCAAAATTCTATCTTGTTCAAAATTCAACATGTAATGCTGCAAACTTTGAGTTTTTGAATTTGAGCCCTAAAGCTAAATTGTAGATCTTGAAAAACTCTACAACTTTAATTTTGGGCTTTCCTTCATTTGATCTCTATATCAGTGGGAATTTTTAGTTTACCGAGAGGCCCTTGAACTTTCTAAAAATTTTAAATCAATCCTCCGGACCTTTTCCCACTCTTCTTCTTCCTCTGAGCCCCTTCTGCACCTCTGCTCCCCTGTTCTGCTGCCGGCGCAGAGCTTCTCCCCTGGCCGCTGCTCTGCCATCGTCATCGCCGTTCATCTCCTGCTTCCCTCCTCCCCACGCGTCACCCTAACCTTGCCCGCCGGTGTAGCTCCTCCTCGCTGTCCTGCCCCGCGCGCGCCACGGTTTCCCCGAACACCCCCATTGGCCGCCACCTCACCGCCGCCGTGGAGAGCCCACAAGTGAAGCCCCGGACTTCTATCTCTCGCGCGCACCAACATCACATGAGTCCCTACATCCCGTTCCTCCGATTTCTTTGTCAATTCTCGAGCGCCCGACCCAAACCCCATAGCCGCCCCGCCCCTTCAACTCCGGCCGCGCTCGGCATTGCTGTGGGCAGCCGCCACCATGCACCCCTCACCCCCATCGACCCCTGTGCGAGCTTCCCCGTTCCCTACTGGTGCTCACCGACCCCTTGGTGCTCTCCAATTTCGGTCGGAGCCTTGTTACCGACGAAGCGCCGCCGCCGCCTTCGGCCTCGCCATGGGACCTCCCTTTCCGGTCTCCCCCAACTCAAATTGACCCCGCACCGAGCCTCCTCACACCGCCAGGACGCTTTTCGACCACTCCTTCGCCACCCAAGGGCACCGGAGTACAGTTCCCGACATTTCTTCCCCACCGCCGGCCACCGGTCTCTGCTGCACTGCCACAACAGGCCGCCCTCATCTGATCCCGTGCAGCTAAAGGCGTACGAGCACCCCGTGGTACCTCTCCCTCCCCTCAGACCTCACCGCCGGCGACCTTCCTCGCCGGAGATGGCCGCCCAACCATTGCCCCCTTTCACCTCTGGCCAAGGACCTCGGGTTAGAAGGAGCAAAAGCCCAGGGGGCTGTTTGCAAACCATAGGACTCAGAGAAACAGTACTACTATGGACACCGGTGTAAACATTTCTATTATTTCATGTGAGCCATGCTGCTAACTTGTAAAATTGATAGAAAATTGTAGGAAATTCCAAAAATTATCAAACCAATTTTGTTGGAAACTAGATTATGAAGTTTGGGTTAAAACTGAATACTTTGGAATCTATTTTAAACTTAATGTAAAAGGGTTTAATATGTATAACTTCTACATACTAGCTTTGTTACTTAAGATTTTTGGTATGCAATCTCTATAGATCATTTATGAACTTGTGTAAAAGTTTCAAACTTAGTACTGTTCCGTTGATTAAGTTCTTTTGGATTTGGGCAATTCAAATTTGAAATAATGTGAAATTAGTTAAGCATACCTCTTAAGGCTTAATTAATTAGATCTTTTTATCATAATCTAATACGTTGATAATTAGTTATAATTAAGATTTCAAGGCCTTATAATTTTATTTACCTAAGATTTGAATTTAAACTTGAAGTTTGAATTCAAACTCAATTGTTTTAGTTTCTGTTTTCAGTAGTCCTAGTGTTATAACCATGACTTAAGTATAAATAGTAACTTAAAAGTAAACCCCCCTCTTCTGTTTTGTGCGTCCATATGTGTTAATTTATTGGATTGCAACTTTTTCGTGAAACCAAAATAAAAGAGTATGCATCCCTTAACTTATAACTTTGCATATCATGTAGAATCGACGACGCTCGACAATGGAGGCTACAATTTAGTCGTGGAGCAAGACCAAGAGTTGTCTGAGGACCCGACCACTATCGCCAAGGATCTAACTGAAGCTCCGAACCAAAGTTCGGAAAACCTTGACACTACTGCCCCCAACCCTACGCAGGAAAGCAAGCTCCGGACATAACCCACTACTTTATTTACACTGCAACCTATGTCTATTTATCTATACTTATGCATTATGTCTAGGAGTTGAAATAAAACCCTAGATGCATGAATCCTAGGAACCCATGTATTGTGCCTAAGTCCATATCGAATAGTTGCTCTGCTAATAGGACCGATAGAAGTCAGACGATTTCCGGTCACTCGCGCGATATAGGAGTTGTAATGTTTACATTTCTGTTATCACTATAAGGATGACGGACGGGAATTTTGTGAGGTATCATGGTTGAGATGATACCCCGTCTGTGTTGATAAATTGGTTAAGGTCGCGGCGTGTGCCGATCGGGGTTAAGCGTTTGAAAGTACTAGCCACATGCCGTGAGTTATGGGTAAGCGGTAAGCCTAGTAGCCAATCGGCCCGAGGAGTGGACATACCTCCCACCACATGTATTTGGTTCTTCTGGTTACTTGAATCGACGTGTAGGAATACGTGTTGCAGGGCAACCAGGAGTATAGTCATGTAGTCGCGCTACAGACATACGTCCTGCACACATTGGGTGTGCGTATGGTCCTGCAGTCGCTTGTGGTGGACCTGTCCACAAGTCGAAATGAAAAGGCAAACGGTTGCTTTGAAATGATCATGGGATGTTCCAAGCGTGTGAGTTAGGTTTACCTTGCAAGGTTGAAAATTCAATTCAGAATCGTCCGTTTCTCGCGGAGATTGAGACTGCTTGATCCCTTTATCACACAGAGTAACAAGAGCAACTATATGATGAATAATACTGAGGTATGCTGTAATATGGCTCTACCTTGCTTGAGTAGTTATAGGTGCTTACCTAGAATGGATAATCAACTAGAACCTGAAAGCTAAAAGTTGAAATTAAGGATCTACTCTTTGTTGCTTTTCAGCTGAAAATAAACCCAGAACCCTTGAAAAGACTTCATGAGTCTAGTTACGGGCTAAAGTATACCCAGTCCCGGGTAAGTCTTGCCGGGTATTAGTATACTCAGTCTTGCTAGTTATATGTTTTTCAGGTAATGTCATTGAAGACCCTACTTTTCCCCTGTCTTGGCCCTGTGCTCTCCCAGATGGTTGGTCCGTGGAATAGGATCCGTCCCCGGCCAACACTGATGATACTGAGTGATGTCATGCTCGGGCTTAGCATGACATCCGTCTTGACGACGTGTTCTAAATCGTCACGTTTGTTTTCCGCTGCCAAGAACCTTAACTTTAATGGTTTGTAATAATCTTACTAAATGTGGAACTTCCTACTACTTTTGGAAACTCTTGTAATGTAATTCCCTGTGATGTAAAATATGATGGTGACTGTATCTCTGGACTCAACTTTGTGTGAGGTAACCTTATTTGATCCTGTATCGGTGGTTTATCGGGACGCTACTCGATAGGCCAAGGGATTATACCGTTTGAAGTATGATGGAGCCCTCTGGAGTGGACTCGCGTACTTGAGCTGGTATAATTCAGGTTGGTTCTGCCACAGGCACCTCCTTTCCCCACAGTCCAGCTCCCCCTCAACGCTCAGTCCAGCTCGGCCAACGTGCGCCCGCCCCTCTCCGCTCTCCCCCTCACTCCTGGGCCGACCACTTGCCCCGGCCCAGGCCAGCACCGCGCCCCCTCCTCCTCTCTGCTCGCGCTGACCCGATGACCCCACAGGTCAGGGTCGTCCCCTTCCTCCCCGCACCGTCTCTGCTTCGCTAGCCCGATCCGCCACGGCCGCTCCTCTGCACCTGGGCCCTCTCCCCCGTGCCACATCCAGTCCGAGCCAGCACGCTGGCCTTGCCCACGCCTAGAACCCTCTAGAAACCCACCCCGAGCTCCGATTTGGGCGAGCTGCAACGAACCCGTGGGATGCGCGGCATCCGTTGCACGGGTGACCCACACGCCGAGGCTGCCCCAGCTCCTTCTTAGCCGCAGCCGCTCCTTTGCACCCTCTCTAAGCCGCCTCTGCACCCCCCAGCTTTCCCCGAGCCCTTGTGCCACTGTGCCATCACTCGAACCGAGGGTTGCGCCACCGTCGACCCACCCCTGCGCCGCCACGATTTGACCTCGGCGCCACCAATTCTTGACTTCAAGCCGCCGTCGCAGCTTCCTGGGGTGGTAAGGAGCATGCCACGCCCATTTTCCCTCCCCCTTTTCCTCTGCACGAGCGAGGTCCCCTCGCTACCGTGAACCAGTGCCACCCCCACCATGGTGAGCCTCGACCCAAACCCTAATCAGCCGCCTTGAGTGCCTGGGTGAGTTTGCCATGTCATGCACTACCTCCCGGGCCAAACCTTGTCAAAAACCGA
Organism: Panicum hallii; assembly: GCF_002211085.1. NCBI lineage: Eukaryota > Viridiplantae > Streptophyta > Magnoliopsida > Poales > Poaceae > Panicum > Panicum hallii. The sequence continues at coordinate 51,897 of NW_020356270.1, forward strand.
GCTCGGACGGTTGAGATCGGCCAACGCCGGCAAAGCACCGCCGCGGCAAATCGCTCCGGTGACCCAGCGCCACCGCCCCTCGCTCGCGTTAGGCACCAGCCATCCGATCCCAAGCTGCGGTCGAGATTAGATCCCACGTACCGCTTCGCCCAGAGCCGTCCGGTCGGAAGGCAATGCCCAGGATTAGATCTGGGTTAAGAGGGGGTTCGGATTGTCAGATCCAGATCCGACGGCCGAAATCCCTAGATACCGGTTCGCGCGTTAGATCGGGTCCAAGCCTTTGGATTTAGATCCAGTGGCCCAGATTAGAAGGTACCCCTTCGGCCTGGCGGTTTTGCTAAAGAGCCCTTGAGCTTTCCCTAAAACAACCCGTGGTCCAACCCAGTTCAAAAATAATTCCAGTTGAGCCACTGTCTTTGCACCGAAGACCCTGAGCTTTCTAGTTTTTGGGTCCGTAGTCCAACCCTTGAGTTTTAGCATGTTAGGCCCTGCGTCTATGGTTTAATTATGTTTAAACCCTCAGTTTTTGCACAGAAACCCCTAGAACCTTCTGTTTTCTTACAGTTAAGTCCCTAGATCCTGTTTTAGCCCTAGTTTTCGCGTCTTAGCTCCGTTTTAGGTGGTTTTCGCGCTCACGCGATCGTTGTAACGTGTAGAATAGTTTTAGCTTAGTTTTATGTGCCATTTTATTATATTGTTGTACTGTTTCTTATCTTTTGCCATTGTTTGCATGTATGTGCATGTGTGGACCATGTTTTGGACGTTATGATCGCGAGTAGACGTTGAGCCATCGGAGGAGTACCAGGAGCCACTTTCTTCAGAGCCCTTTGAGCAGCAGGAGGAGAATTTTGAGGAAGGCAAGTATAACATGAACATCCTATCACTTTTAAATACAATTTCATAATGCATTTTAATATTGTATGCCTATAAGGATTTTCCTAGCCATTGTTATCCTTTATATAATACCTTAGGTTGCAGTTTTGGTTAGTTGTGCTAGGTGCTGCGCTCTCACATATTATGGTCCTTGTAATTAAATTTGATTAATGGTATATGCAACTTGATTCTGAGAGTGGCCCTCTGTGCTGTGTGCTTGAGCGGCTCACGTCTCGTTAAAATATGTTTTTATAGAAACATGGTTTAGGGGGCCAGCACGGTGCTTAGTGCTTGGTTGGCCACTCTCCATAAGGACTGGTTCATAGAGTGACAACCTGGGACAACCACGCAACCACAAGACTGGAATGAGACGGTCTTGACTTACTAATTAGGTCATTTTGGTTTGGGAGTAGCTTAGCTGCGGGGCAAGAGGGGTGGTAAGCTTCAATGGTCCCTGCTCCTCCGGCTTGATCTCTGCTGTGTGCTTGTACCCCCGTGAGGTGGGCCCCATCGTCGCTGATCCAGAAACCTTAGCGATTACACCTTACTAACGTGATCCTTTGTAATGGTCTCGTAGTGCGCTTGCTAGTCATCTCACCTAAGGAAGTGTGATGAACAACTAGCGTAGCTCACGACTTGTGGGTAAAGTTGTGCAACCTCTCGAGAGTGTAAAACTGGTATACTAGCCATGCTCACGGTTATGAGCGGCCCAGATCATCCGTCTGATTAGTGGGGTTTATCTTTGGAGGTTTGGCTTGGATTTCAGTAGACTCATGATTAATTTTGATTAATTATTATGTAACTTGGGTTATGGTAATTCACCATTGGTAGTAAATAGCTTTAATAAAATTTTACCAAGATTAAAAGCTAATACAGTTGAGTCAGCTAACCGTAGAGCCTCATAATTCGTGTTATACTTGTTGAGTACAAGTTGTGTACTCACACTTGCCTCCTCTACTTTTCTGTTCTCTTTGGGATATCTTCTACTGCTGCTCAGTACCAGGCAACTTGGAGGACTACATCAGCGGACTTGACGATTTCTAGGCGTTTGTCTCCCAGCCGACGTCCCTGTGGCGCCCTGTTCTTCATGTATTTACTTTACGCTTCCGCATTACTTGAACTGATTCTTGATTCAGTTGTAATAAAGACATCATTTAGGATTTATACGCTTTTATTTCGAGATATGTGTTGTGATATCTTGATGATTCTATTGTATATATGCGTGACTTGATCCTGGCGCATATATGATGGCTCGATTTATGTTCTTATAAATCGGGTGTGACAGAATTGGTATCAGAGCCATGTCGACTGTAGGATGAAGCCTAGATAGAAATGGTCGATTTAGGAATTTCCTTTCTCTTATCTTGCTTCGGCAAAACTCGAACAATTCGTTCCTGCTTCTATTCCTTGGGCTCTAAACCTCGGTTTGCTAACCCTCTCTGTATTTTCCGAGAACTAGTCTATCTCCTGTAGACGTTGGCTGCAATTTTCTGACTGTCCTCATAAGCCTAGGATGCCTTTGCAAAAACATGCTAAAGCGTATGGTTGTTTTAGTCGAGTGGTGTGATAAACTCGGCTAATGTTTGAATGTTGAGTGTTTGTGATTGTGCAAAATGTTTGATTTGGATTTTTGGTTGATTGCATAGTCAGAAGTTAAACTTGTTCATGCAAATCGACTGTAATGCAAACCTAAATTAAGTAATAAAAAAATTGAGATAGACCGTTGGGGGGTAAAACCGTACACTCTTCACTTTCTACTTTATCCTGCAAGAGTTTTCTTTCCAGAATCGTACAATATCTGTCTCTTATAAATTTCGCTCTGCTGCAAACAGATGGTGAACACCAGGAGCACCGGCACCGGTTCTGGCCAGCAGGGGCAGAACAACCAGAGTACCGACCAGCCGATGCCGATGCCTCCACCTCTGACTCCGGAGCAGTTCTTCCAGCTCCAGATGCAGATGATGGCCACCCTGAACAACACTGTTTAGACTCTGCAGCAGATCCACACTCAGCCGCCACCTCCTCCACCCCAGCAGCCCCGCGACAGGCGTGCGGACTTTCTGAGGGGTCACCCGCCGACGTTCTCCCATGCGGCTGATCCACTCCAGGCTGACGACTGGCTTCGTTCAGTCGAGCGCCAGTTGGATGTCGCTCAGTGCGATGATCGGGAGCGAGTCCTATACGCGGCGTGGCAGCTGCGAGGCTCAGCTCTTGATTGGTGGGAGTCCTACCCAGGATGGGACCGCGACGCCCTCACTTGGGTCCAGTTCTGGGAGCATTTCAGGAACCACCACATCCCTGCTGGAGGGATGAAGATGAAGCACAAGGAGTTCCTTGCGCTTAAGCAGGTAAATTAGAGTAAAATCTTTCCGCAATTCCTTTTTGAGCTCAAGCCCACCCTTGTTACCCTCGTGAAATGGGAAATGCTGAGTAATTTCCATTTTCTTTATCCGGTGCTTATCATTTCAGGGAGCTATGATGGTGACCGAGTACCGTGACCGTTTCCTCCAGCTCGCTCGCTACGCCCCCGCTGAGGTCGCCAATGATGGTGATAAGCAGGAGCGCTTTAGGGAGGGGCTAGATGATCACCTTGAGTACGCGCTCATGAACCATTGCTTCGACAACTTCAGCCATCTGGTTGACTCTGCTCTTAACACCGAGCGCAAGCGCCGGAAGATTGAGGACAAGAAGAGGAAGATGACTCCTGCTGCGACCGGCAGCAACACTCGGCCTCGGTACCAATACCACCACCAGCAGCAGCAGAGGCAGATCCAGCTGTACCAGTAGCGACAGCAGCCGTACCCACCTCATCCTCCGCAGCAGCAGCAGGCGGGACAGGGCCAGAGGCTTCCAGCACCTCCGGCACGCTCAGCTCCACAAGCTCCGCGGTAGGGAGTACCTACTACTCATGCCGGACAGCAGACTCCAGCATTCCCACGGGCGTGCTATCACTGTAGCAGGGACATTATGTGACAGTTCATGTGTTTGTAAACTAGGCATATAATTTTTTAGTGTGAAATATGTATTGTTTATAAAGCTTGTGTATGTTTATGTGAAGCTTTTGAAAATTTAAAAGTACAAGCTAAAAGGGCACTTTTGTATTTACAGAAAAACCTAGGGTTGTTTTTGCAAAATGAATTTGGATTAAGGTAATTTTGAAATAAGTAAAGGGTGGTTTTGCAAGTATGTTTTTCTTACTTTATGTTTTGTAAAAATATATATATTTACTCAAAAGTTTCATTGGAAATGGGCGTGTTGAAATATGCAAAATTTTTGGGTAAAGTGGTAAAAATAAGGGTATTTATGTGATTTTATAAAAGTACAAGTCCTTTTATGCAAGTTTCTGATTTACAAAGTAACTTTCAAAATTACTTAGGACTAAAGTGTAAAAGTGCAAGTCATCATGACATGTCCATCCAACCATTATGACGAGTCTATCCCGTCATTATGACGTGTCATAAATGCTTGTATTTAAGTCCTGAATATTATAAAATTACACTTTTAGGACAAAAGCAATTCAAATCCGACTTTTGTTCAAAGATTTACGTGTAAATATGCAAATTTTGAGTTTTTGAACTTGAGCCCTAAAGCAATGTTGTAGAGTTTGAAAAACTCTCCAACTTTCGTTTTGGGCGTTTCTTCATTTGGATTTTAAATCAATGGGAAATTTTGTTTTACAGGCAGGCCCTTGTAGTTTTCTGTATTTACGCAAAGGTCCTTAGGGAAGTCTGTTCATCCTTCTCCTCCTCCGTTTCCTTATCGTGACGCCTCCCTTCTGTTCTTATCTCCATCGGCGGCATATATTCTTTCTTGGCTTCATCCCTATCTCCTTTAGCTCTCTCTCTCTATCTCTCTCCTCTTCCACCGGTTCTGGCAGCTCGGGCGCCGGCAGTGCTGGGCGGCTGCGTGTGGGCGAGCTCCTGCGCAGGGCGACAGCGCGCAGGAGCAGGCGCGACGGGCGGCACCAGGTCGGGACTCACGGCAGCGGCCCCAGGCAGGCGCCGGGCGGAGCGGGCCCGGGTGAGCAAGCGCTCGGGCGAGCGGCCGTGCGGCCCAGGCGCGCGCGCGCGAAGCAGAGCGGACCGGCGCTCGGCGGCTGGCAGCGGCGGGCCCGGGCAAGCGCAGCAGCAGGCGCTGGGGCGCGCGCGGACGCGCGGGCTGGCGGGCGCTCGGGGCCAGCGCAGCGGCCCGAGCGGCGCGCGGGCCGCGGCAGGCGGAGGCGAGTAGCCGGCGCTGGGCCAGGCGCGCAGCGCAGGCAGGCGGCCCGAGCGGCGAGCGCGGCCCCAGGCCAGGTGGTGCGCGGTGCGGATGGCTCGCGAGCGGGGCGAGCGGAGGCGCAGCGCTGGTGGGGCGCGCGCGTGCAGGCGCATGTGCGGCAGGCGCGCGGGGCGCGCTGGGCGAGGGGAACCCGAGCAGTGTGTGGCCAGGCGAGTGAGCAGGCAGTGGGAGGAGCGGAGCGTGAGAACGCAGACTGCACTGGCGTGCAACCTAGAGTATGTACAGGCGGCCGGGCGAGCTAACGCAGGCAGGACGGCTCGCGAACGCGGAGGGCGCTGGAGACGCGGTTGGCGGCGCGCGCGCGAATGGCTCGGCCGGAGCAGGAGCAGCATGCGCACGGCCAGAGGTGTGCGCGAACAGGAGCGCGCAGGCGCGGGTGTGGACGCTGCTCGCGCGGGAGGCGTGACGCTGACGCGTGAGTGGCACGCGAGCCAAGCGGCGCTGGAGCGGTTCGCGAGCGGTGTAGGAGCGAACCTGAGCGTCGCCGAGCAGGTGACGCGAGTGTGCGCGCGGTGACGCGCGGAAGCTGGCGATGTGTGCAAGTGTTGAGCGGCCGGAGCAGAGCGGGCCTATGAGCGCGAGCAGGCGATACTGAAGTGTGACGTGCCGAGCAACGGCACGCGCAGGAGGAGTTGTGGTGAAGAAACATTGTGCGAGATGCAGGAACGCGATGGCCGTCTCGAGGACGCAGCTCAGGTGTTCGACGAAATGTCGATACGCGTGGTGCTGAAGAACGTGAGGGTCCTGCTGTTGAGCGAGGCGTCAAGAGTGCAGGACGCCGTCGGGCGGATGTGGCAACGGCGTGCCGGAAGGTCGCACGCAGTGCGGGAGGTGCGGCGGTGCGACGATTCGGGGCGGACCCGCCCAAGGGGCAGTAGAGCCACGCGTAGAAGACGTCGAAGGCCGTTAAGAAGAAAGCAGTGGAAGGGATCAGGCGGCACTGTGAACTACTCGTGGAGGATATGGAAATAGCCCCGATGCGAGCGGGATTCGGTTTTTCGCGGAGGCAGAAGGGTTGAGAGCGACATGGTACAGGACCGACAGCCAGCTCAACTCGTTTCTGCAGGCGCGTGCGTATGCAAAGCAACGGACCACGCGCAAGCAAGATGGAGGCTGATGGTGTAGAAGCAGAATGAGAGCGGCGGCCTTGCGAATGGTTGCGCAAGTATGACGGCAGTGCACGCACCGGAGCAGTCCGGTCAAGAAGGGTTTCTTCTTGCGTGGGCAAAGGAAATTCAACTTGTGAGCAAGGAAACCCTGAGGCCCGTGGAAGAGTCAAACTAACGAACCCATTTGGCTCCATCGTCTTACTCCACGATCCACGACATCCAGCAACTTCTACTCTTCGTCGCCGTCGAGCTCATCTTATCGTCGCCAATCTTATTCACCGCGGGAATTCATTTCCGTTTATTCTTCTCCACAACCAAGGTCTGCCCTGATTCCTTGAATCCTTCTAATGCCGGCAACTCCTTTGCCGAGATATCGTCGTTAACATCCTGTTATCTGTTTTCCCGGACCAGGGACTTGATTGCTACGTTTTAGAAAGTTCTAGGATGTTCCTTGTAAAATTTCCAAAGCTTTCTGTATTTCAAATCGATGAACTTCTACATTTCATAGATTTTCATAAGAAGTTCATAAAAATGTAAAATCAGTTTCGTTTGAAACCCTAAGTCAAAACCTATAAGTTTTATATTGTGATCTTGAGTGAAAGTCTTTAATATGTGGTTTAGGTCAAATGTTAGAGAATGAATGTTTTATTGTGCCTTATATTGTATGCTTGTGTTATAGCTAGAAGATAAATTATAGGGTGTATGCTTTAAGTGGAGAAGTGTGATAGTTAGTTAATCCTATCACCCTAGAGCTCATATCCCTACCATCAAGACATTGTCCTCGTCTTGATTGCTGTTTCTTTAAGTTCTTTGTCGTAAAAGGATCCCTCTTAGTTTGTGTAGGTCTGCTGCTTAGCCAAAACATCTCTACGGTTATGCCTCAGCATCAGCTTTTGGTTCAGCCGCTAAGCATCAGTTTTCTTGAGTCTATGGTGTTTCTATGTAACAGCTGTCAGTCGATGCTTCTACCATCGGCTGGTTAGCTGATACGATTGTTACCTTTCTAGTATCGGCTACTGCCGATACAGTTCTTTTGTCCTGTTCTACATCGGCTACACATAGCCGATATATCAGAAATGCACACACGATCTTAGGATTCTTGCCATCGGCCGACCCAAGCCAAATTTGGTTGCTTTTCCATATCGGTCAAACACGGCCGATCGATCCTTAGTTTCCGCTTCCTTATCCACATACCTCTATCAGTCGATTTATCGACTGAAAGATCAGCTATCTACATCTATCGGTCATGTATCCTCAACCACACTTCATTCGGCTATACGTCACTCAATTGTTGTGCTGACGTAATCGAGTCGATATAACCACACTTAGTTACCTAGAATAACACTTAAGCACATCTCAGTTAAGACAACTGCTTTAGGAATCATTCCTCTGCCAAAGTAATCGATGCTTTCATCGATCATCTAGGAACCCGATACACCTTTCCATCGGCTAAACTCTCGTTGTTTCCAATCGGCTCTGTTGTAATCTTCAACAAGTAGCCGATCATAATTAGATGTCCTCTTAAAGCTCTATCTAAGTTTATTTTCAGATCTTTCGGTTGATATGTGAATAGTGTGTTATATGAATGCTAGGTTGCAATTGTATTGTGAAGTAAGGTAGTGTTATGTACACGCTTTGAATGTAATGTCGCATTGCATGTAGATACGATTACTTCGGCAACGGTACCTACGAGATCTCCCCGGAGTCTACGGAGGATATTTCTGAAGACCAAGTGAACGTCACCAAAGGATTAACTGAAGCCCCGAACCAAAGTTCGGAAGATATTGACATTTCTGACTTCAGTCCCACCAGTAAAGGCAAGCCCCGGACATATCCCACTACTTTATTTACACTGCAATATATGTCTATTTATCTATACTTATGCATTAAGTCTAGGAATTGAAGTGAAACCCTAGATGCATGAATCCTAGGAATCCAATGTAATGCTCCCGAGTCCTTATCGGATAGCTGCTATGCTAATAGGACCGGTAGAAGTCGAGTGATTTCCTGTCACTCGCGCGATATAGGAGTTGCATGTTTACATTCCTGCAACCACTATAAGGATGACGGACAGGGTCATGTGTTGTATCATGACCTGGAAGTTTACCCTGTCTGTTTTGATAAAAGCTTTAAGGTCGAAATGTGTGGTAGTGGTGGCTAAGTTTTAGAAAGTACTAGCCACATGCCGCGAAATATGGTAAGCGGTAAGCCTAGTAACCAATCGGCCCGGCAAGTGGACATACCTCCCACCACTCGATTTTATGTTATGTTCACACGCACCGACGTGTGGGAGTACGTTCTGCAAGGCAGACAGGAATACGGGTTTTGTAGTCGCGCTACAGACGTATGTCCTGCACACATTGGGTGTGCGTACGGTCCTACAGTCGCTTGTGGTGGACCTGATCCACGACCCGGAATGAAAGGCAAACGTTTGCTTCGGAACGATCGTTGGATCTTCCAAGCGTGTGTGTTAGGTTTACCTTGCAAGGTTAAATTCGATTCGAATCGTCCGCCTCTCACGAAGTTTGAGACTGCTTATCCCTTTTACCACATCGAGTAAAAAGTGTAATTGTTGAAGAAATAATCTTGATGGATGATAATATCTACATTGCTTGTTTAGTATAGGTGCTCACCTAGAATGGCTAATCAAACTAGAATCTGAAAGCTAAAACTTGAAAATAGGTTATATTCTTAGTTGCTTTTCAGCTAAAACCAAACCCGGAACCATTACAAGCTTTCATAAGTCTAGTTATGGGCTAAAGTATACCCAATCCCGGGTAAGCCTTGCTGAGTATTAGTATACTCAGCCTTGCTAGTTTTATGTTTTTCAGGTAAAGCCTTTGAAGACCCTACTCTTTCCCTGTCATGGCCCTGTGCTCTTCCAGATGATTGGTCCGTGGAATGGGATTCGTCCCCGGCCAGCACTGGTGATATCGAGTGATGTCGTGCCCGGGCTTAGCATGGCATCCGTCTGGACGACGTGTTAGGAATCGTCGCGTATGTTTTCCGCTGCTAAGAACCTTAACTTTAAAAGTTTGTAATGTTCTCTCTAGATTTGAAACTTCGTACTTCTTTTGGAAACTCTTGTCATGTAATCCTCTGTGATGTAAAATATGATGGTGATTGTATCTCTGGACTCACCTTCGTGTGAGGTAACCTTATTTGATCCTGTGTATCGGTGGTTTATCGGGACGTTACCCGACAGGCCAAGGGATTATACCGTTTGAAGCACGTTGGAGCCCTCGGGATTGGACTCGCGTACTTGAGCCGGTATAATTCAGATTGGTTCTGCCACAGCTGGTATCAGAGCTATAAGGTTACACTGGAGATACATTTTACCTTAAAAATGTTTTCAGTATAAAAGTTTGACCAACAAAATATTTGGCAAAGCCGCGTTGGATTCATTAAGGATTTAGCTTAGTACGTAAAGCCCTAGGGTAATGTTTATGAGGGAAATAGTGGTGGCTATAATATATGTATATATAACCCTAACTACCAGCATTACTTTTCTATCAAAACTTAAATTCATGCACAACTCTAACTTTACATTCTGTAACGACATCTTCGATCGTGAGGTAAGAAGGTAAGGATCCTCAGCCAACTGAGGGAGCTTGGCCTTCCCGTCGGTGATGCGAACCGAACGCTGTTTCTCAAGCAGTGGCCTACTTGAGATGCTGCCAATGTACCAACTTCGGTTGACTACATTGGGAGTATATGGTTCGGCGCAGGGTATGGCGATCGCAGATCATACCCCCGCATTTTGCGGTACCCCCGTGAATACGTTATCTCGATAACGTATGTTAACGTTGTCTGTACGGCGGTAATTGTACAGATGCTGTTTCTATAGTGAACAGTAATGTTTGGGAACGCTTTCATGACATGCTGGCATGAAAGGTTCAGTATATACATATTGTGATTTTCTGCAGGTATGCTAACCTCGTTACGTAAGCTTGAACGTAAGAACGACTAGTATATATATAGGGAGAGACGTATTTATATGATGCCACCGTAACTAACCACGTAAGACCAAGATTACTTGGCAGTTATTTTTGTTTGTGAGGACATGTAGAACGTGCATACATCATGATATCTTGGATTGACCTGATTGCTTTGTTTGATACGTTGATGTACTGAAATATGTTGCTTGTATTTGAATGCCTGTTTTGACTTTGTGTTGTAGGAGTTAATGTAATCTGCTAGGCTATCTTAGAGTTAAGAAAGTCTTTTAGGAATCAAGTGGATTGGGTTATCTTTGAACCCTATCACCAATCTTGGCTGGACAGCCAAATTAAATCCTTGATTTTGCTTTAAATCTGTTTCAGCAAAATCATTGAACTTCTCCTTAGATGGTTAAACCTTGATGATTATCATCAAACTCTTCAATCCATCATCTAGTGATCTATCTATCCTCTCTTGGTGTTGTACCGTATATCGTTGACTAATCTGGTTACAACATCTGAGAGCTGTACCTTCAATTTTTGCTCAGATGATTTTGAGTAAAATAAAAAGATTGATGGCAAAACTTATGCATCATAACACATATCATTTTTGGTCAGTGCATGGTGTTGCATCGTCATCGACAATACGTAGACTGACTAACGGGTGTGCCTCTAGTATAACTTTAGGTTGTCTTCGGCTTCCTAAGTCTATCTTGTTGCTGTTGGCACTACAGGGTTGCTATTCCTCTTTTGTGGTGGTGTTTAATCACATGACCATGATGCCGTGTCGGAACCTAAGGCCTCATGTGCACTGCAGTCACATGATTGAGCCATTAGGAGCGCACTGGTGACTAGGTCTATGTGACGTAACCCCACTGCAATCTCTTCTTATGCAACCTTACTAGTGTCCTAACTTTTGATCCTCGCTTAAGGATATAGAACTACCCAGGTGTTAGTTACGAGAGAACGGTTGTAGGGTGCGAGTCACGTGCATCATCAACTCATGAGGGTATGCATCATACTTCATGCATTTCATACGTGCATACATTGCAAATGTCATCATCCTTGCATCATAGTGTATGCATCATTTGGTCAGCATCATGATAATTGCATTGTATCATATGCATCATCTCGGTCGTGCATGGGATCCCTCATCCTCATGTTGCACCATCATTGTAATCATACATCTCAGCAGTGCATCATGTTCATGGTTATATATCAAGCATTGCACTCTAAGTTGGAGCATTTTGTCATTATCCCTTGATTGCATCGATATAAGTAGACATGTTTTGCAATCAACATCATCTAAATTATTCAGGTAATAAATTCTGAGCAGGAATGTCTCAAACATCATTTATCAATCCCTTGTACTATCCTTACTTGTTATCCATGAGTTTTGTGATGAATGTCACCGACATTTATCGTCCTCATGTTGTGATCGTAGCTCTATAAGAACTTGATCACCTTTTTCTTTCTTATTTTGTCATACTTATCCATGAACAATCTATCTATGCTCTCGTCATACTCATCTCGTCATGCTCTTGTCATCAACCTCAATCTTCTCTAGTATGTTTGTTTTCTGTTACTTTTGATGGGTGAATTGCTTCTCTTCCCTTAAGAGTCTTTCGTCCGAATCTCGGGACGAGATTCTTTTTAGGGGGGAAGGCTGTGACAGTTCATGTGTTTGTAAACTAGGCATATAATTTGTTAGTGTGAAATATGTATTGTTTATAAAGCTTGTGTATGTTTATGTGAAGCTTTTGAAAATTTAAAAGTACAAACTAAAAGGGCACTTTTGTAATTACAGAAAAACCTAGGGTTGTTTTTGCAAAATGAATTTGGATTAAGGTAATTTTGAAATAAGTAAAGGGTGGTTTTGCAAGTATGTTTTTCTTGCTTTATGTTTTGTAAAAATATATATATTTACTCAAAAGTTTCATTGGAAATGGGCGTGTTGAAATATGCAAAATTTTTGGGTAAAGTGGTAAAAATAAGGGTATTTATGTGATTTTATAAAAGTACAAGTCCTTTTATGCAAGTTTCTGATTTACAAAGTAACTTTCAAAATTACTTAGGACTAAACTGTAAAAGTGCAAGTCATCATGACATGTCTATCCAACCATTATGACGAGTCTATCCCGTCATTATGACGTGTCATAAATGCTTGTATTTAAGTCCTGAATATTATAAAATTACACTTTTAGGACAAAAGCAATTCAAATCCGACTTTTGTTCAAAGATTTACGTGTAAATATGCAAATTTTGAGTTTTTGAACTTGAGCCCTAAAGCAATGTTGTAGAGTTTGAAAAACTCTCCAACTTTCGTTTTGGGCGTTTCTTCATTTGGATTTTAAATCAACGGGAAATTTTGTTTTACAGGCAGGCCCTTGTAGTTTTCTGTATTTACGCAAAGGTCCTTGGGGAAGTCTGTTCATCCTTCTCCTCCTCTGTTTCCTTATCCTGACGCCTCCCTTCTGTTCTTATCTCCATCGGCGGCATATATTCTTTCTTGGCTTCATCCCTATCTCCTTTAGCTCTCTCTCTCTATCTCTCTCCTCTTCCACCGGTTCTGGCAGCTCGGGCGCCGGCAGTGCTGGGCGGCTGCGCGTGGGCGAGCTCCTGCGCAGGACGACAGCGCGCAGGAGCAGGCGCGAAGGGCGGCACCAGGTCGGGACTCACGGCAGCGGCCCTAGGCAGGCGCCGGGCGGAGCGGGCCCGGGTGAGCAAGCGCTCGGGCGAGCGGCCGTGCGGCCCAGGCGCGCGCGCGCGAAGCAGAGCGGGCCGGCGCTCGGCGGCTGGCAGCGGCGGGCCCGGGCAAGCGCAGCAGCAGGCGCTGGGGCGCGCGCGGACGCGCGGGCTGGCGGGCGCTCGGGGCCAGCGCAGCGGCCCGAGCGGCGCGCGGGCCGCGGCAGGCGGAGGCAAGCAGCCGGCGCTGGGCCAGGCGCGCAGCGCAGGCAGGCGGCCCGAGCGGCGAGCGCGTCCCCAGGCCAGGTGGTGCGCGGTGCGGATGGCTCGCGAGCGGGGCGAGCGGAGGCGCAGCGCTGGTGGGGCGCGCGCGTGCGGGCGCATGTGCGGCAGGCGCGCGGGGCGCGCTGGGCGAGGGGAACCCGAGCAGTGTGTGGCCAGGCGAGTGAGCAGGCAGTGGGAGGAGCGGAGCGTGAGAACGCAGACTGCACTGGCGTGCAGCCTAGAGTATGTACAGGCGGCCGGGCGAGCTAACGCAGGCAGGACGGCTCGCGAACGCGGAGGGCGCTGGAGACGCGGTTGGCGGCGCGCGCACGAATGGGTCGGCCGGAGCAGGAGCAGCATGCGCACGGCCGGAGGTGTGCGCGAACAGGAGCGCGCAGGCGCGGGTGTGGACGCTGCTCACGCGGGAGGCGTGACGCTGACGCGTGAGTGGCACGCGAGCCAAGCGGCGCTGGAGCGGTTCGCGAGCGGTGTAGGAGCGAACCTGAGCGTCGCCGAGCAGGTGACGCGAGTGTGCGCGCTGTGACGCGCGGAAGCTGGCGATGTGTGCAAGTGTTGAGCGGCCGGAGCAGAGCGGGCCTATGAGCGCGAGCAGGCGATACTGAAGTGTGATGTGCCGAGCAACGGCACGCGCAGGAGGAGTTGTGGTGAAGAAACATTGCGCGAGATGCAGGAACGCGATGGCCGTCTCGAGGACGCAACTCAGGTGTTCGACGAAATGTCGATACGCGTGGTGCTGAAGAACGTGAGGGTCCTGCTGTTGAGCGAGGCGTCAAGAGTGCAGGACGCCGTCGGGCGGATGTGGCAACGGCGTGCCGGAAGGTCGCACGCAGTGCGGGAGGTGCGGCGGTGCGACGATTCTGGGCGGACCCGCCCAAGGGGCAGTAGAGCCACGCGTAGAAGACGTCGAAGGCCGTTAAGAAGAAAGCAGTGGAAGGGATCAGGCGGCACTGTGAACTACTCGTGGAGGATACAGAAATAGCCCCGATGCGAGCGGGATTCGGTTTTTCGCGGAGGCAGAAGGGTTGAGAGCGACATGGTACAGGACCGACAGCCAGCTCAACTCGTTTCTGCAGGCGCGTGCGTATGCAAAGCAACGGACCACGCGCAAGCAAGATGGAGGCTGATGGTGTAGAAGCACAATGAGAGCGGCGGCCTTGCGAATGGTTGCGCAAGTATGCCGGCAGTGCACGCACCAGAGCAGTCCGGTCAAGAAGGGTTTCTTCTTGCGTGGGCAAAGGAAATTCAACTTGTGAGCAAGGAAACCCTGAGGCCCGTGGAAGAGTCAACCTAATGAACCCATTTGGCTCCATCGTCTTACTCCACGATCCACGACATCCAGCAACTTCTACTCTTCGTCGCCGTCGAGCTCATCTTATCGTCGCCAATCTTATTCACCGCGGGAATTCATTTCCGTTTATTCTTCTCCACAACCAAGGTCTGCCCTGATTCCTTGAATCCTTCTAATGCCGGCAACTCCTTTGCCGAGATATCGTCGTTAACATCCTGTTATCTGTTTTCCCGGACCAGGGACTTGATTGCTACGTTTTAGAAAGTTCTAGGATGTTCCTTGTAAAATTTCCAAAGCTTTCTGTATTTCAAATCGATGAACTTCTACATTTCATAGATTTTCATAAGAAGTTCATAAAAATGTAAAATCAGTTTCGTTTGAAACCCTAAGTCAAAACCTATAAGTTTTATATTGTGATCTTGAGTGAAAGTCTTTAATATGTGGTTTAGGTCAAATGTTAGAGAATGAATGTTTTATTGTGCCTTATATTGTATGCTTGTGTTATAGCTAGAAGATAAATTATAGGGTGTATGCTTTAAGTGGAGAAGTGTGATAGTTAGTTAATCCTATCACCCTAGAGCTCATATCCCTACCATCACGACATTGTCCTCGTCTTGATTGCTGTTTCTTTAAGTTCTTTGTCGTAAAAGGATCCCTCTTAGTTTGTGTAGGTCTGCTGCTTAGCCAAAACATCTCTACGGTTATGCCTCAGCATCAGCTTTTGGTTCAGCCGCTAAGCATCAGTTTTCTTGAGTCTATGGTGTTTCTATGTAATAGCTGTCAGTCGATGCTTCTACCATCGGCTGGTTAGCTGATACGATTGTTACCTTTCTAGTATCGGCTACTGCCGATACAGTTCTTTTGTCCTGTTCTACATCGGCTACACATAGCCGATATATCAGAAATGCACACACGATCTTAGGATTCTTGCCATCGGCCGACCCAAGCCAAATTTGGTTGCTTTTCCATATCGGTCAAACACGGCCGATCGATCCTTAGTTTCCGCTTCCTTATCCACATACCTCTATCAGTCGATTTATCGACTGAAAGATCGGCTATCTACATCTATCGGTCATGTATCCTCAACCACACTTCATTCGGCTATACGTCACTCAATTGTTGTGCTGACGTAATCGAGTCGATATAACCACACTTAGTTACCTAGAATAACACTTAAGCACATCTCAGTTAAGACAACTGCTTTAGGAATCATTCCTCTGCCAAAGTAATCGATGCTTTCATCGATCATCTAGGAACCCGATACACCTTTCCATCGGCTAAACTCTCGTTGTTTCCAATCGGCTCTGTTGTAATCTTCAACAAGTAGCCGATCATAATTAGATGTCCTCTTAAAGCTCTATCTAAGTTTATTTTCAGATCTTTCGGTTGATATGTGAATAGTGTGTTATATGAATGCTAGGTTGCAATTGTATTGTGAAGTAAGGTAGTGTTATGTACACGCTTTGAATGTAATGTCGCATTGCATGTAGATACGATTACTTCGGCAACGGTACCTACGAGATCTCCCCGGAGTCTACGGAGGATATTTCTGAAGACCAAGTGAACGTCACCAAAGGATTAACTGAAGCCCCGAACCAAAGTTCGGAAGATATTGACATTTCTGACTTCAGTCCCACCAGTAAAGGCAAGCCCCGGACATATCCCACTACTTTATTTACACTGCAATATATGTCTATTTATCTATACTTATGCATTAAGTCTAGGAATTGAAGTGAAACCCTAGATGCATGAATCCTAGGAATCCAATGTAATGCTCCCGAGTCCTTATCGGATAGCTGCTATGCTAATAGGACCGGTAGAAGTCGAGTGATTTCCTGTCACTCGCGCGATATAGGAGTTGCATGTTTACATTCCTGCAACCACTATAAGGATGACGGACAGGGTCATGTGTTGTATCATGACCTGGAAGTTTACCCTGTCTGTTTTGATAAAAGCTTTAAGGTCGAAATGTGTGGTAGTGGTGGCTAAGTTTTTGAAAGTACTAGCCACATGCCGCGAAATATGGTAAGCGGTAAGCCTAGTAACCAATCGGCCCGGCAAGTGGACATACCTCCCACCACTCGATTTTATGTTATGTTCACACGCACCGACGTGTGGGAGTACGTTCTGCAAGGCAGACAGGAATACGGGTTTTGTAGTCGCGCTACAGACGTATGTCCTGCACACATTGGGTGTGCGTACGGTCCTACAGTCGCTTGTGGTGGACCTGATCCACGACCCGGAATGAAAGGCAAACGGTTGCTTCGGAACGATCGTTGGATCTTCCAAGCGTGTGTGTTAGGTTTACCTTGCAAGGTTAAATTCGATTCGAATCGTCCGCCTCTCACGAAGTTTGAGACTGCTTATCCCTTTTACCACATCGAGTAAAAAGTGTAATTGTTGAAGAAATAATCTTGATGGATGATAATATCTACATTGCTTGTTTAGTATAGGTGCTCACCTAGAATGGCTAATCAAACTAGAATCTGAAAGCTAAAACTTGAAAATAGGTTATATTCTTAGTTGCTTTTCAGCTAAAACCAAACCCGGAACCATTACAAGCTTTCATAAGTCTAGTTATGGGCTAAAGTATACCCAATCCCGGGTAAGCCTTGCTGAGTATTAGTATACTCAGCCTTGCTAGTTTTATGTTTTTCAGGTAAAGCCTTTGAAGACCCTACTCTTTCCCTGTCATGGCCCTGTGCTCTTCCAGATGATTGGTCTGTGGAATGGGATTCGTCCCCGGCCAGCACTGGTGATATCGAGTGATGTCGTGCCCGGGCTTAGCATGACATCCATCTGGACGACGTGTTAGGAATCGTCGCGTATGTTTTCCGCTGCTAAGAACCTGAAGCGTCCCCCCATCAGGGAAGACTTAAAAGTGTTGATTTATCAGTCCCAGGAGGCTGATAACACTTTTATTACATCAGATGGTACATCACCGTACAACTCTACGCGGTAATGGGCAGTGAAGCGCCACTATCGCGAGGATTACAACCAGAACCCACACTACTACACTAGCTACGAAAAGAGAATCATCAGAGTCTTGCGCCATGCGGAATCCAACGGTGGCCTCAACCACAGGCAAGACTGGGTGCAGGACGAGACCCTACTCGTTGTCTTCGGGGACGTAGTCTGGGTCTTCCACTGTAAAAGTAAGAATGGGGTGAGTACAAACGTACTCAGCAAGTCCAATCACACCCACGGAAGGGGGGTATAACAGAATTTAATGCACAGGATAATCCAAGGATAAGGTTATAGTTCATTTACGGAAAACTCAGTTGGGTGCAAGGTTTGTTCAAAAACAACTTTCAAAACGAGTTTTCCAATACCAAAGAGCACACGGTGTAGATCCACACAGGATCCAAGTTTTAAACTGCTACCGGACTCCCCGTCCGCCGTAGCACACGGCACAACTGCCGGACACTTTCCAAACAACTCACACCAGCCCAATCATTCCCAAGAGAAACACTAGTTATGTGACCACACCATAACTTGCCCAATACCGTGGGCACGGCTATTCGAATAGATTTTCAACTCTGCAGAGGTGTGCAACTTTACCCACAGGTGGGGTACCACAGCACGAACACCTTAGTGCCGGTGCAGATCCCATCGAAGCCCTTACCCACCTTAGCTAGACCTGACTAGCCACCACGGGATCCATCAAGGGGTCATTCGACCTATCTCCGAGGTTTAACCGGGGCATAAGTCACACAGAGCTTATCCCTTCTCCTTGATCACCCGTTGCTCTCAGCTCTCCTGATGGCTATCAGGCCAACTAGTGGGATTTATGCTAAGCCATTGCCCATACAACGGTCAAGTGGTTCACACGACAAGAAGCTAGGTGAGATGTCACATCAACTCGGTCCTTAGGGGTGACAAGATGGATATCTCCCTTCCTCGCTCAACCACACAGGTACGAGCACACCAACGGCAATTCACACAGAAATGCCATCCATCCCGTCTAACTCACTTTTCAAACCTCATTTTATCCCTTCCCACACACACACATTTTCTTTATAAAATCAGGTGGTCAAAGTATGGTTGTCTCAAGTAAGGGTGGCTATCCTACCATGTTTTCAACACGCAAAACCATGCAATTTTATAAAACAGGCCACTGGGTTGTGTTTATAAAAACTAGGACAGAAACATGCATCAAAGGGCGGAATTGAACTTGCCATCGTCAAGTCCTTGCGGGAAGTCCTGGTCGAAGCACTGTCCCTCGGGTTCGGGGTCGCGGAACTGGTCCTCGTTCGCTTGGTCACAGTCGGGACCTTCCTCGTTCACTCCGTGTCCTACGACGCAATCAAACAAACACACAATCAAGCACAAAACTAAAAGCTTTTATCGCTGAGCTTGAATCGGAAATAATTTAGTTACGGAGTTAGGGGCGATGTCTTTGGGTGGTTTCTTAATGGCGCGGTTAGAACTATACTAGGAATAGCGTGGTAAAGTTTCGGGTCGATCGGAGGTCGTTTCGCACATAAAATGACGAGTCAAAGACGGTTTCAGGGATTAAACGGGGTCCAGGGGCTTGCTCGTAAATTTTCTAGAAACAGGAGGGCCTATTTCGAAATTTAAGAGGTACAACAAAAAGTGCGAGGGACCTTCTTGAAATCAAACTTATATCATGGGGGAGTCTAGTTTTGGAAATATCAAAAAGGAAGGGGACCTTTTTGCAAAGGGGTTAAATGGTGAAAGGCCTTTAACTAAATAGAGGGGAAGGGGGGGTTAAGTGCAAAACCACCCCTTCTTCTTCCTCCTGCCGTGGGAACAGAGGAGGGGGGGGGGAAAGGGGCTCGGCGCCGGCCCACTCCCGGCAGCCGAGGCCCGGGGCGGCTCGAGCGCGTGGGGGAAAAGGGAGAGGGGGCCAAGGGGACTTGATTCCCCCGCTCACCTTGAGCCGAGGTGGAGCGAGGGGGCCGGGCGACGGTGGCCTGCGGGTGGCGGCCGAGCGGCGTGCGGCGGCGGAGCTGGGAGAGTGGGAAGGGAGCTGGGGGTGGTGGCGCGGGTTGTGGAGGCGCCAAGGTGCGGGGGGGGGGGGGCTACTTATAGGCGGCCGCGGTGGAGGGGCGGTGGAGGCCGGTGGGCTCGGCCGGCGGCGGTCGCGGGCGGCCATTAATGGAGTTTGGCCACTCGCGGCCGTCGCGACATGGCGTGGCGGCGGGGCGCAGGCGCCGAGGGCACGTGGGGGGGGGTGCTGTGCGGGCACAGGGCGGCGCGGCAGGGGAGCAGCGGCGAGTGGCGACGGGCGGCGCGGCACGGCGCGGGCCAGGGGCGAGGGCGCGGCGACGGGCGGCGCGGCGCGACGCACGGCCACGCGTGGCGCGTGCGCGCGCGCGTGGGCGCGTTGCAGGGCCGAGCAGGGCGCGTGCGCGGCGCACAGGGCCGGCGCACGGCCATGCAGCGCTCGGGAGCAGGGGAAGGAGGGAGAAACAGGGAGAAGAGGAGGAAAGGAGAAGAGGGAAAAGGAGAGAAAAGGGAAGAAAGGGAAAGAGAAGGGAAAAAGAAAAAGGAAATGGGGAAAAGAAAAGAGGAGAGAAAGAAAAGAAAAGAAAAAAATGGGGAGAGGAGGAAAGACGACGCGTGTCGGCGGGATTCGCACGCGCGACGCACGCACGTTGCGCGAGGAGAACAGTGAGGGGGAAAGGAAAACGCGGCGGCGCCAATCGCGGCGGCGGCCGCGGCCGGTCGGCCACGCGCGTGCGGGATTCGCGCGCTGCGCGAGATAGGACTTGCGCCGGCGCTGATTGCGGGAAGCGGTCGCGCACGGTCGTCGTGACGCGGTGGCGAGGGTTGAGGCGGTGCGCGCGGGCGTTGTACGTGTAACGCCCCGAAAATTCACTTAATTAAATCCTGCGCTAGATTAGTTCGTAAAAACGACTCGATGTCAAAACCCTAACTCTAACTGATCGCTCTGCGTCACGCGCGACCGCCCATCGGGATTAGCGCCGGCGCGACTTCTTTTCCTCGCGCGAATACCGCGCGCGTGGCCGACCGGCCGCGGCAGCGGCCGCGATTGGCGCCGACGCGTGTTCTTTTTTCCCCCCCCCCTCACTGTTCTCCTCGCGCTGCGCGTTTCCCAGCGCGTGGCCGACCGGCCGCGGTCACCGCCGCGACCGGCGCCGGCACTCCTTCCCTCCCTCTCCTTCTTTTCTCTTTCTCTCCCTATTTCTTTTCTTCCTTTTTTTTTCTTTTCCTTTCCCTTTCTTTTTCTTCCCTCCTTCTTTTCTCTTTTCTTCCTTCCCTCCCTTTCTTTTCCCTTCCTGTTTCCCCCTCCGAGCTCCCGAGCTGCGTCGCCCTGCCTCACCCCGGCCACGCCGCGACGCGCGCACGCACCGCGCGTGGCCGCGCGCCGCGCCGCGCCGTCCTCCGCTGCCGCGCCTCGCGACGCCGCGCCGCACGCGCACGCTCTGTTCCCACGCACCCACCGCTGCCGCGCCTGCCCCGTCGCGCGCGCCGTCGCTCTGGCCGCACAGCGCCGCCCACGTGCCCGCACCCTCACCTCGGACCCGCGCCCCGCCGCGCTGCGCGCGCACACGCGAGCCTTGTCCCACGCGTGCCGCGCCGCCCGCTGGCACCCCGCGTCCGCCGCCGCTCGCTCCCCTGTGCGCGCCCGCGCACGGCGCCGCTGCCCCCCCCTGCTGCACCGCCCTGTGCTCGCACAGCTCCCTCCCCACGTGTCCTACAACGCCTCGGCGTCCTCCCCGCCACACCGTGACGCGACGGCCGCAAGCGGCCGAGCGCCATTGATTGCGCCCGCACCGCCCGCCGGCCGCCACCGCCTCGTTTCTCTCCGCCTCACCGGCCTCTTCCCCTATAAATACCCCCCCAACGTCGCACTCCACCATCACGACCACCACCGCCGCCCCTATCCTTCTCCCCCTGTCCCTAGCGCCGCCGCCGCCTGTGACCCTGTGCCGCCGCCCCTGCTTCCGTGGGCAGCCCCCCTCGCTGCGACCCGAGCCAAGGTGAGGCCGAGGATGGGATCCCCGTGCCCCCCTCCCTCTCATCCCCCATTCCCCCGAGCCGCCCATGGCCCGGCCGGCCGGAATTTGGCCGCCGGCGCCCCCCCCTCAACCCCTCCTCTGTTCTGTACGGGGAGAAGGGGGAAGATGATGGCAAAATTGCCACAAGGCCCCTGGCCTTTTTCCTTTTCTCCCAAAATGAGGACCCCCCCACTTTTAACTACCTTTTTGCAAAAGAAACCCTATCCTTTCCAGCTTTTCAAACCAAACCCCTCCATTACATAAACCTAGATGTACCCGACACCTTTAGCAGGTCCTGAGTATTTCTAGAAATTCGTGATTAGGCCCTTACCCCCTCCAGATAATTACGTGTAGGCCCCTGGAGCCCTGTTTAACCACCCGAACCTCCTTTAGCTCGTCATTTTATGTGCGAAACGACCTCCGATTGACCCGAAACTTTACCACTCCGCTTCTAGTATAGTTTTAGCCCTGCCATCAAGAAACCACCCAAAAATATTACCCCTACCTCCGTAACTAAATTATTTCCGATTCAAGCTCGACGATAAAAGCTATTACTTCTTGTGCTTGATGGTGTGCCTGTTTGATTGCGACGTAGGATACGGAGTGACCGAGGAAGGTCCCGACTGTGACCAAGCGAACGAGGACCAGTACCGCGACCCCGAGCCCGAGGGACAGTGCTTCGATCAGGACTTCTCGCAAGAGTTTGACGATGGCAAGTTCAATTCCGCCCTTTGATGCATGTTTCTGTCCTAGTTTTTATAAACACAACCCAGTGGCCTGTTTTATAAAATTGCATGGTTTTGTGTGTTGAAAACATGGTAGGATAGCCACCCCTACTGAGACAACCATACTTTGACCACCTGGTTTTATAAAGAAAATGTGTGTGCGTGTGGGAAGGGATAAAGTGTGGTTTTGAAAAGTGAGTTAGACGGGATGGATGGCATTTCTGTGTGAATTGCCGATGGTGTGCTCGTACCTGTGTGGTTGAGCGTGGAAGGGAGATATCCATCTTGTCACCCCTAAGGACCGAGTTGATGTGACATCTCACCTAGCTTCCTGTCGTGCAAACCGCTTGACCGTTGTATGGGCAACGGCTTAGCATAAATCCCACTAGTTAGCCTGATAGCCATCAGGAGAGCTGAGAGCAACGGGTGATCAAGGAGACGGGATAAGCTCTGTGTGACTTATGCCCCGGTTAAACCTCGGAGATAGGTCGAATGACCCCTTGATGGATCCCGTGGTGGCTAGTCAGGTCTAGCTAAGGTGGGTAATGGCTTTGTTGGGATCTGCACCGGCACTAAGGTGTTCGTGCTGTGGTACCCCACCTGTGGGTAAAGTTGCACACCTCTGCAGAGTTAAAATCTATTCGAATAGCCGTGCCCACGGTATTGGGCAAGTTACGGTGTGGTCACATAACTAGTGTTTATCTCTGGGAATGGATGGGCTGGTGTGAGTTGTTTGGAAATTGTCCGGCAGTTGTGCCGTGTGCTACGGCGGACGGGGAGTCCGGTAGCAGTTTAAAACTTGGATCCTGTGTGGATCAACATCGTGTGCTCCTTGGTATTGGAAAACTTATTTTGAAAGTGTTTTCAAAATGAACCCTTGCATATAACTGAGTTTTCCGCAAATAAACCCTAACCGTATCCTTGGATTGCCCTTTGCATTAATTCCTGTATTACCCCCCCTCCGTGGGTGTGATTGGACTTGCTGAGTACGTTTGTACTCACCCCTCTCTTACTTTTACAGTGGAAGACCCAGACTACATCCCCGAAGACAACGAGTAGGGTTTCGTCCTGCACCCAGTCTTGCCTGTGGTTGAGGCCACCGTTGGATTCCGCATGGCGCAAGACTCTGATGATCCTTTGTTCGTCGCTAGTGTAGTTGTGTGGGTTCTGGTTGTAATCCTCGCGATAGTGGCGCTTCACTGCCCATTACCGCGTAGAGTTGTACGGTGATGTACCATCTGATGTAATAAAAGTGTTATCAGCCTCCTGGGACTGATAAATCAACACTTTTAAGTCTTCCCTGATGGGGGGACGCTTCAGGTGGTATCAGAGCCGTAGGCTGGCCGTAGGACGTGACCCTAGGAACGAAACCCCTTTTCAAGCCCTAGGATTTGTTCGGACTTAGATATTTTTCTACACTGACACTCACCACTGGTTTTTACCCTGTTCCAGATGGCTGACAACGGATGGGTCAACGGAGTCTGCTACGCAGAGCCTGGCCTCCCTAAGTTATTGTTGCTCAGCCTGGAACGCGTTGGGGTTATGGAAACGCCGGAGTACGCCTACCGAGAATACATCTCCGGTGGCACCCTTCGGTGCGACACGATGATCTTTGTGGAGAGAAGCACCCGCTACCCTGATGTGGACCCTTGGTTCGTCTCCACCACTGGCTTTCGCTTCCCCGACACGTACCGAAAAGCCGCCCGTAAAGCCCTGCGACGGCTGCGTGTGCTCTACAAGCACCACCTTCAGCGGACCCCTATGGGATTTTTCCCACCCACTAGAGGAAGAGGCCGCACTTGGATTGCCCGAATGAGAGGACTCGGACGAGAAGAAGAAGACTTAGAAGATGCGGTCTCCCACCTATCCATCTACCTTACTGGCTTGGATGCACTCTGCCGCGAACAGTCGGCACAACTGAAGAAGCTAATCCAGGGGATTGAAAAGATAACCCAGGAGCTGGAGGAACAACGGACAAGAGCTGCAAACGCCGAGTATTCCTTAGCCGCCCTCCAAACCCAGATGCAAGAGTACGAGAGCCGCAACGGAATAGGTGGATGGATAGAAGAAGAAGAAGAAGAAGAAGAACCTATGGAAACCCATTGGGATAAGGGTACTCAGACCGAAGATGAGATGGATCGGTTCCTTCCGATAAAGAAGCGCTCTATCAGGACCGAAGAAGAATCCCCATGATAGGATTAGCACCCCGAGCTAGAACCCTACCCTATTGACCACGTATCCATGAGAACTGTACCACCCTCGTTGTAATAATAAATATCATCTACTCCCTTTTGCACCTGTACCAGATTGTTTACCCTGCTTCTGTTTCAGATGGCTGAGGAAGGATGGACCCAGGGCGACTGCCAAGCTGCACCTGGCTTCCCCAGCCTTTTGATCGACACCCTGGAAGGCCTTGGCGTTACGGAGCGCCCAAGGTACTACAGCCGAGAGTACGAGCACCATGGTACCCTCCGCTGCAGGGTGATCCTGGTCATCGCCAGGAGCAACCGCTACACCGACATCCAGCCCTGGCGAGCGACCGCCACAGGATTTAGACACGAAGATACCTACCCCCTGGCCATCAGAAAAGCACTCCGTTATTTGTGCCGGATTTTTGAAGAACACCTCGCCCCCACGCCAGCGAAGTTCTTCCCGCCGGCCATCAGGACCCCAGTCTGGGAGGCACGCATGAGAAACCTGGAGCGACGACGCCACGAAGAAGGCCCCCTGTACCAAGTGGCTACTTACCTAGCCGCCCTGGACCAACTTTTTGATGAGCAAGCCAACCTTCTGAGGGAGC
This sequence comes from Panicum hallii, assembly GCF_002211085.1. Lineage (NCBI taxonomy): Eukaryota > Viridiplantae > Streptophyta > Magnoliopsida > Poales > Poaceae > Panicum > Panicum hallii. The sequence goes on from NW_020356270.1 coordinate 76,867, forward strand.
AGACCCATCGAGCCGAGCAAGCAGAGCTCGCAGTAAGACTGCAGCAGATCCGAGCCGCCCATGCTGAGGCAAGAGCCGCAGCCGCGGTTAGCAGCGAAGCCGTAGCCCAAGAGAGCCTCAAGCAAGCTCGAGACCGGCGTATGCAAGATTGGACCCGAAGCGGAACGCCAGTCCCGGCAATTGGAGAAGACCATGTTTTACTCGGGACACCCGTCATAGGATGGGGAACGCTCTTTGGAAGCACACCAGCACCACCCGAGAACCCTGAAAGCTCTGCTGCCGCCGTCGAGAGAGACGCTGCAGCGCAACCCTCGACCAATGGAAATCCAGAGGACGACGAGCAAGGATCACTCACGCTCGCCGCCCCAGAAGAAGGCCTGCCCCGCGAGTAGAATGATCGACGCCACCCTAGTGATGTGTCCCCAGCCGTTTTTGTTTAAATCGTGCCTGATCCCGGACGAGTAGTACGAGACCTAGCCTTACCCCAGCTGTACCCCGTTGCAGTAATAAAGTTGCATGTGCTTGTTGTTTGTAATGTTGTGTGCTGTTTTGTTGTGTGCTACGTGCTATATAATTACTGGCAGGAGGTAGATTCTGCCTTATATATACGAATTAAACAACTTAAACATCACATAAACGTAACCCCGATTTACCCAATCAACAGGTGACCCCCCGGAACGTCGCGAGGGCCTCCCGTGGCCGGAACCCCGTAGCTGCTAGTGTCGGAGCACATCCCGTTGAACAAGATCTTCCCCAAGGAGAACAGGAAGTAAGCCAGAACCGAGGGGGAAGTCAAGAAGGAGAACAACTACCACCACCCCCACCTCTCGGAGACCTGGCGCAGATCATCCATAACCAGACCCTCATTCTGGAGACACTGGCGAATGCCCTCATTAACCGGCAGCCACGAGGGCAGAATATGAACGACAAGCTGACGGCCTTCCTAAGGACCAAGCCACCTACCTTCGCCGGATCCTGCAACCCGTTGGATGCTGACGACTGGTTGCGAGTAATTCAGAGGAAGCTCGAACCATTCGAATGTCAGGACCGGGATAAAGTCCTTCTGGCAGCCCACCAGCTCACCGGAACAGCGTTATCCTGGTGGGAAAACTATTGTGCCGCAGCCGAAGATGCCTCTACCATCACCTGGGCAGAATTCGTAAGGGAGTTCCGCCGCTATCACATTCCTTCGGCTACCATGAAGCGCAAGGCGGATGAATTCCGCGCACTACAACAGGGAAGCATGTCGGTGGAAGAATACACCCACCGATTCATAGAATTAGCCCGGTACGCGCCGGAAGAGGTGAACGATGACGACAAAAAACAGGATATGTTCAAGAAGGGGCTAAGCCCAGAACTCCGGACCCTGCTTACCCTCAGATCTACCCGGACTTCAACACCCTAATGAACAAAGCCATCCTCACAGAAAGGGCCAAGACCGAAGAGCGGAAGGACAACAAGCGGAAATTCCTGGAGAGCAAGGCCCGCCAGCAGGACCGCTTCCAAAAGCAGAGGAACTCCAGCTATACTGCACCAAGATCTCAGGCCCCAATGCAGTATAGGACCCAGTCTCAAGTAACAGGACCACGGGCCCCTGACACACAGTCTAGGAACCAGAATACCATGAGGGCCCCACAGAGTAATGCAAGCCAGGTCGCCCCAGACAACAACAATGTTAGAGCCTGCTTCAACTGTCGCGAGATAGGGCATTACATTGCTAATTGCCCTTATGCCAAGAACAAGCCGGCCACATCAGCCTTCTCCAACTCAGTGAATGGACCCAGACCAGCCCTGACCGGTGCCAACCGAGTGCCTGTCCGCAACAACGACAACAGCCAGCAGACAAAGCAGCCCCAGCAATCCTTTGGACGAGCCCGCGTCAATCACATCGATGCGCAGGAGGCTCAAGAAGCTCAGGGCGTAGTGCTCGGTGAGTACTTAGTCAACTCAGCTCTGGCGACAGTATTATTTGATTCTGGAGCATCGCATTCATTCATATCCTCGAGCTTTGTGGAAAAACACAAAATACCCACGGTACTACTAAAAGCACCCCTATTAACCCGGACGCCTGGAGGCAACATCAATTGTCAATTAGGCTGTCTACGGGTAAGAATCAATTTAAGTGGGGTAGAATTTCTAGCAGACTTGGTAGTACTTAAGTCAGGGGAATAGACGTAATCCTTGGAATGGACTGGTTAAGTCGACACAATGGCCTCATAGGCTGTACTGACAAAGTAGTACATCTAACAAACCCTGAAGGAGTACAAGTGATCTGCCATACCCGGGATAGTAAATTTGACCCAATGGTGTTTAACATGGAAGCCCAGCCCTTAGAAGGAGTCCCGGTGGTGAACGAATACCCAGATGTTTTTCCCGAGGAACTTCCCGGTATGCCACCAGACAGGGATATAGAGTTCGTCATTGACCTTATCCCTGGAACCTCCCCTATAGCCAAAAGACCCTATAGGATGGCGGCATCTGAGTTGACGGAATTAAAGAAACAACTAGAAGAACTGCAACGCATTGGTTTCATCAGACCAAGCTCGTCGCCGTGGGGAGCCCCAGTGCTGTTTGTCAAGAAGAAAGATGGAAGTATGAGGTTGTGTGTAGATTACCGAGCTCTGAATGAGGTTACCATTAAGAACAAGTACCCCCCCCAGGATTGATGACCTTTTCGATCAGCTAAAAGGAGCCAAGTACTTTTCCAAGATCGATTTAAGGTCGGGATACTTTCAGCTCAAATTAGAGAAAGTGACATCCCTAAGACAGCTTTTGTCACCCGCTACGGGCAGTTTGAGTTCACCGTAATGTCCTTCGGACTAACTAATGCCCCCGCCTATTTTATGAACCTCATGAATAAGGTATTCATGGACGAGCTAGATAAGTTTGTCGTAGTCTTTATCGACGACATACTTATCTACTCCAAGAGTGTTCAGGAACATGAGCAAATCTGCGGGTAGTGTTGGAAAGCTAAGGAAGCATAAACTATATGCTAAATTTAGCAAGTGTGAATTCTGGCTGGAGAAAGTAGCTTTCCTTGGTCACATTCTGACCGCGGAAGGCGTAGCAGTGGACCCAGAGAAGGTCGAAGCCGTGTCCAATTGGCAGCAACCGACCAATGTTAGTGAAATCAGAAGTTTCCTTGGATTAGCCGGATACTATCGAAGGTTTATTGAGGGATTCTCTAAGATAGCCCGGCCCATGACGGAACTTCTTAAGAAGGAGAAGAAGTTCGCCTGGACGGAAAATTGTGAAAGAAGTTTTCAAGAACTGAAGCAAAGGTTGACAACCGCCCCAGTGCTGACCCTACCGGACATCCATCGGGATTTGTCATTTATTGTGACGCATCCCGACAAGGGTTAGGGTGCGTGCTGATGCAGGACGGGAAAGTTGTTGCATATGCTTCCCGCCAACTCCGGACCCATGAGCAGAACTATCCGACCATGATTTGGAACTTGCAGCCGTGGTGCATGCCCTTAAGATTGGAGACATTACTTGATTGGAAATAAGTGTGAGATTTACACCGACCATAAGAGTTTAAAATTATCTTCACCCAACCGGATTTGAACCTAAGGCAGAGGAGATGGTTGGAGTTGGTTAAGGACTACAATTTAGAGATCCATTACCACCCTGGAAAGGCAAATGTTGTGGCCGATGCCCTGAGCCGGAAGACTTATGGACCAAGGATGATAACCTGCGCGAGAAATGGCACGATTAAATGTGCACATTGTTCCTCGAGGTTCGAGCCATATGCTGAGCGTTCAATCAACCCTAGAGGATAGAATTAGAGAGGCCCAACAATCGGATCAAGAGTTAATGAAGATCTGCAAACAAACTGGAGAAAACAAAGCGCCGGGCTTCAGAGTAGATGATAAGGGAACGTTGTGGTACGAGAATGGATTTGTGTGCCCCAGGAAGGAGACTTCCGGCAGATAATCATGGACGAAGCCCATAACTCGGCCTACTCCATCCACCCGGGATCCACTAAAATGTATATGGACATAGACAAAAATATTGGTGGAATGGAATGAAGCGGATATGCGCGATTTGTGGCGCAGTGTGATACTTGCAAAGGATCAAGGCCGAACATCAAAGGCCGGCAGGATATTGCAACCCCTACCCATTCCAGTTTGGAAATGGGATGAGATAGGCATGGACTTTGTAGTGGGACTGCCCAGAACAAGAAGGACACGATTCCTATGGGTAATAGTGGATCGACTCACTAAAGTCGGCTCATTTCATACCTGTACGAACCACTTACGGTGGAGAAAAGCTGGCAAAGCTTTATGTGGAGAATATAGTAAAGTTACATGGAGTGCCTAGCAGAATTGTCTCAGATAGAGGGACCCAATTTACGTCTAGGTTTTTGGAAAAGCTTGCATAAAGCTATGGGTACTAAGCTAGACTTTAGCTCCGCATACCACCCACAGACGGATGGTCAAACCGAAAGGGTGAACCAAATTATGGAAGATATGCTGAGAGCATGTGTCCTGACCTATGGAAATGATTGGGAGCAAAGTCTACCTTACGCAGAATTTTCGTACAATAATAGTTACCAAACCAGCTTGGGCATGTCGCCATTCGAAGCCCTCTATGGAAGGAAGTGCAAAACCCCTTTGATGTGGTCAGAAGTTGGAGAACGTACCCTAGTTGGACCCGCACTCATAAAAGAGGCAGAGGAAAAAGTAGCGGAAATCCGCGAGAAATTGAAAGCGGCTCAATCCCGACAAAAGAGCTACGCAGACAAGAGAAGGCGAGAAATAAGTTTTCAACCCAGGAGATTTTGTTTATCTCAAGGTCTCGCCTATCCGAGGAACGCGGAGATTTCAGGTACAGGGAAAATTGGCCCCTCGGTACATTGTATCGAGTTCTGAAGAAAGTCGGAACAGTGGCATACCGACTAGTTAAGAAGAAATGTCAGATATACACCCAGTATTTCATGTCTCGCAATTAAGAAGGTGTTTAAGAGTACCCGAGGGAGAACACGTGCCGGCAGAAACAATAGACCTGCAACCGATCTGCGGTACCAGGAAGTGCCGGTCAAAATTCTGGACACCGTCACCAAGAAGGACAAGAACTCCGAAGTACGGATATGTTCAGTGAGCAGACACGGAGAAGAGGAAGCCACCTGGGAACGTGAGGAGGCTCTAAAGAAGGAATTTTCCCCATCTGTTTAGGAGCCAGCCAAATCTCGAGGACGAGATTCATTTAAGTGGGGTAGGTTTGTAACGC
>NW_020356271.1:0-80484 GCF_002211085.1 Panicum hallii
TTGAGTTGATGAAGAAGATGAAGAAGGTACACTTGATGAACCAACTTGATCTTGTACTTGAGAATCATTGTTACTAGAATCTTGTACTATTTGTTGTGCTTGATCATTTGAGATAGACGTTGAAGGATTAACTCTAATAGAGATAGAATGACCATCATCACTTTCATCTCCTTCTCTTGGTCTAACGTCACCAATTGACATATTTTTCATTGCATTTCTTAAACCATCACTTCTCACATCATCAAGATTTTCTTGTTCATTATGAGACCCATTTGTTTCATCAAATTCAACATCATATGCTTCTTCAACAATGCCATGTGTTTTGTTGTAGACCCGATAAGCCTTGCTACAAGATAAATACCGAGAAGAAAACCCTCATCACATTTGCTTTGGAACTTTGATAACCGAGTTCCCTTCTTGAGAATATAGCATTTGCAACCAAATACTCTAAAATATGATATATTTGGTTTCCTTCCAATGAGCAACTCATATGGGGTCTTGTTATGGAATCTATGGCAATACAATCTATTAGACGCATGACAAGCCGTGTTGATTGCTTCGGCCCAAAAACTATCAGAAATATTGTACTCGGAAAGCATTGATCTTGCCATGTCAATCAAGGTTCTATTTTTCCACTCAACAAGACCATTTTGTTCCGGAGTGTACTTGGTAGAAAATTCATGCTTGATTCCTTTCTCATCACACCATTCTTCAACTCTTGTGTTTTTAAATTCATTTCCGTTGTCACTCCTCACTCTCTTCACCTTGAGTTCAAATTCATTTTCGGCCCTTGTCAAGAATTTTTTGAATATGTCATAAGTATCGGCTTTGTCATGAAGAAAGAAAACCCAAGTATACCTTGAGTAATCATCCACTACCACAAGACAATAGCAATTTCCACCAATACTTCTATAAGTAGTAGGACCAAATAAATCAATATGCAATAATTCCAATGGTCTCTCGGTTGACATGACACTCTTAGTTGGATGAGCATTTGCAACTTGCTTCCCGGCTTGACATGCACTACATAACTTATCTTTCTCAAACTTCACATTCTTCAAGCCAACTACTAAATCATGCTTTATGAGACGGTTGAGTTGTTTCATGCCAACATGACCAAGTCTTCTATGCCATAACCAACCCAAAGATGATTGAGTGAACAAACATGTAGACAAGTTGGCCTCTTTAGTAGCAAAATCCACAAGATATACATCCTCATATCTAAATCCCGTAAAGATGTGATTTTTTCCATCCAAGCTAGTCACTACTACATCATCTTTAGTGAAACTACATTTATATCCAAAATCACAAAGTTGAGTGACCGCTAAGAGATTGAACTTGAGAGAATCAACCAACAATACTTTTGAAAGAGAATGATCACTTGAGATTGAAATTGTACCAACTCCTTTGACTTTGCCTCGGCTATTGTCACCAAAGACAATATCACTATAGCCATCCACATTCTCATCTAGAGAGGAAAACATCATCGGATCTCCGGTCATGTGTTGAGTGCATCCACTATCAAGTACCCAATGTCTTCCTCCGGACTTGTAGTTTACCTAAAATAAAGAAATAACTCTTTTAGGTACCCAAACTTTCTTGGGTCCTTCAACGTTAGCAACCAAGACTTTTGGTACCCAAATGGCATTCTTTTTAGCACCATCTATAGGTATTCCAACAAATTTTGCACTAACATTGCCATTTGAATTTCTCATAAGAATGTAACTTGAATCAAAGGATATGACTTTCATGTTGGTGCAATTCTTCTCAACATGACCAACCTTCTTGTATTTTTCACAATATGACTTACCACTACTCTTCACAAAGGTAGTTTTGGTTTGCACAAAAGCCTTCTTCCCTTTCTTAGGAATATATCCAAACCCTTGCTTGTTCAAGGTGAACTTTTGACTTGCCCAACAATGATTAAACATGGCTCTACTATCATAGCACTTTCTCAAATCATTAGTCAAGCAAGTAACCTCTTTCTTTAACAAATCATTTTCCATAATGAGAGATTCATTGCAAGATGAGTCATCAATTTTGGTGCAAAAAGAGCTAGTAGGACTAGAACCACAAGGTTTATCATCAATTAAGTCACAACTCACACCAATACTCAATGTTGCTTTTCTTTCATGATTAAGTAGGGCATTGTGAGCTTCCTCAAGCTTCTCATGAGTTTCTTTGAGATTCTCATGTGAAGTCTTTAGCTCCTTATAGGAATCTTGAAGAGAAGAAAACTTCAACCTCAATTCCTTTAACTTGGCCTTTTCTTTAGTCATGAATTCATCGGCATCATTGAGCATTTCAATAAGATCATCATATGAAAGTTCATCAAGTTCATCATTTTGTTGTACCTTTGCACCACCCTTTGCCATAAGACAATGTGGTGTGGAGAAGAGAGATGGAGCCTCCTTGATGGCGATCCCGGCAACTCCCTTGGATGGCTTGTCATCATCATCATCATCATCATCATCATCATCATCGGAGCTTGCATCGGAATCCCACTCAACAAAATAAGCTTGACCATTCTTCTTCTTCTTGATGAACTTCTTCTTCTTCTTTTCATCATTTTTCTTGTCTTTCTTGTTCTTGTCATCCTTCTTGTTTGGACAATTGACACTAATATGACCTATTTCACCGCATTGGAAACAAGTCTTTTCCATAAAAGGATTTTTTCTTGATGATTGACCTTTCTTGCCAAAGTTCTTCTTGCTCATCATTCTATTGAATCTCTTGACAAAGAGAGCCATCTCTTCATCCGATTCTTCTTCTTGGCACTCACTTTCTTCTTCCTTTTTGCTATCTTGAGCTTTGAATGCCACACTTTTCTTTTTCATATCAATTTCTCCCCCATGAGCTTCATCTTGAGATTTCTTGAACATATCATGAGTGAGAACTTCTCCCAATATTTGTGTGGGAGTTGCGGTCTTCACATTTGACCTTACAAGCAAGGTCACAATTGTATCATATCTTTCCGGAAGGCATCTAAGAAATTTGTGGTTGAAATCCGCATCCGGTACCTCAAATCCAAGTCCCTTGAGGTCATTCACAATGTCATTTAGCCGGTTGAACATCTCGGCTATACTCTCATCCTTCTTCATGGTAAATTCACTAAAATTTCCCTTAAGCAAATATAACTTGGCCTCTTTCGCACTTGATGTGCCCTCATGAATTTCCATGAGCTTTTCCCATATGTCATGTGCATTTGTGAGACTCTTGACTCTATTAAATTCGGTCACACCAAGGGCACTAAAGAGCACATTGACCCCTTGATCATTTAGTATCTCATTTTCCTCTTCTAGGGGTGTCAAATTTTTTGAGTCCAAAATGATATATCCATCATTTACCACTCTCCATAACTTTCTACTCATGGCTTTGATATGAGCCGACATCCTAGTCTTCCAATAATCATAATTGTTCCCATCAAAGAACGGTGGCTTTCCAACATGAATTCCATTATCACTAGTCATTGTTCTACTCCAAGATGGTTAAATCCGCAATTAATGGAGTACTTAGCTCTAATACGACTTGTAGGATCAAGAACACCGACTAGAGGGGGGGTGAATAGGCGGTTTAAAACTAAAATCAACAACACTAGAGAAATTTAATTAGTAACAAAAGAAAGCCCTATGTCATGCTACTACTATGTCTAGAAAGGTTTGCAACCTAGTGTGACAAAATACAATTCAAGCTCTAGTAAAGTAAATTTCTCAAAATAACAACAATTAAAGAGAGCTAGAGAGATAACCAAGCTTGACACACAAATTTATCCCGTGGTGTCGATGACTTGCCGGTCACCCCTAATCCACGTTGAGGTGGATTCCAAGAATCAACCGCTCCTCTATCAAGAACCTCTTGATCTTGAGCCAGCTAGAAACAAGGAACCACTCCACACCTCGATTTCACTAGTGTTGCTCTTCACCACTCCGGTGAGGTAAGCACAAAACCTCTCACAACCGAAATCGGGGCTTCTCAACAATCTCCTTCAAGAAGCTCCACGAAATCACCTTCCCCAAGCCGTCTAGGGAGCAGCAACTCCCAAGAGTAACAAGCCAATAATCCTTGGTTGAAGATTCCCTAGTGCCACAAAGCTCAAACTCTTGATGCAATGCACTAGGAAGCACTCTCACTCTCAAAAATGCAAATCCTTAGCAAGTGTGTGTGAGAGAGGGATGTCTTAGCTCTAGAGGGTCAAGAATGCAGTCCAAATGGCCAAGAGAGCGACCCAAAGGCAGGGCATTGGGTATATATAGATATCCCATCAAAAACTAGCCGTTACAGTCTTTTCTGCGAGATCGCGGACCGTCCGGTTTCAAAAACCGGACCGTCCGCCGTTATAAACCAGAGAGTCAGAGAGCATTTAATGCGTGTCAGAACTAGCCGTTACAGCCCTTGCGGACCGTCCGCTCCCAACCAGCGGACCGTCCGCAGTTAAGAGTTCCACAACTCCAGAGACATGAGAGTCTCTGGAACAAACCTGAAATTAGCCAGCGGACCGTTCGCCACCAAAGGGCGGACCGTCCGCCGTTCATCCTAGAAGAACAAGCAGAGACAACAATGTTTCTGGGTCAAGTTATCAGAGAGCCTGCGGACCGTCCGCGCCACAGCCGCGGACCGTCCGCGGGCCACACAATTCAGACAGACCAGAGAACATCCTTTCTGGAACGAAAAAGAGTTAGAGTGGCGGACCGTCCGCCCAGGAGAGCCGGACCGTCCGTCAGCCACAAGATATTTCCACTAAGCCTTCTGAAACGGTAGCGGACCGTCCGCACCCAAGGGGCGGACCGTCCGCGCTTGAGCAGTCAGCACTCAAACATGTTCTTTTTCAAAACCCGGCAAAGCGTAGTTAGCCCTCATGCATGCACTTAGATATTTTGAGCAAAATGGCACTAGAGACCTGTCAAGCACGAGTACATGACCCCTCTTGATAGTACGGCTATCTATCCAACAAATCCGGTCACTTATCATCCACTAAACACCTTGTGACCGGTAAAATTCAAAAGACCCTATTTTATACCTTTGCCTTGAGCCCAAACTTTTCTCATTGTCTCCAAAAATCCACACGTTCGCAAATAACTCTCATTCATCCGTGGATCAACCTATACTCATTTTCCCAAAAAGAATTGTTAATCCACAAACCGTTGTCATTAATTACCAAAACACGAATTAGGGGCCTAGATGCTTTCAGCGGCGCACTAGGTGTGAAGAGACAGGAACAAGGCGATGAGAAAACAAGAACACAAGTAACCAGCAACAATTGAAGTGTACAGCACACAAATTCAACAACGCAAAGTATTGAAAGAATGCGCGAGGCTAAAAAGGTTGCTTGGACAATATCTAACCTGAAAATAAATTTTTGTTTTGGTTTTTGTGGACTGTAGGAAGGGAAAAAAACACTCGAGAAACTCACCGATCAACCTGGAAAGCTGATACCACTTGATAGAGTCAGAGTGCCCGATCTTTCGGTGAGTGGAGATAATTTCGATCTGGTGGAAGATGACCCTCACGATCCGACTACGACGAGCGAGCCCAAAGCGCCAATGCAATCGCAGAACCAACTTCCTGTGGTTACCGACCTTGTTGATGCAAGATCAGCCTGATCACGAAGATCGTTTCCTGCACGCAATCGAAGAACGAACAAGAAAAAGATGCGAGCAATCACAATATCACTCGAAGGTGGAGTTCTAAATCTCACGAGGACAACGCGTATTTGCGTGTGTTCGAGAGTAGCTAAAGCTAGATGTAAAACAAAATTCAAGTCTGGAAAGCAATGATGCCTCTATCTAAATAGAGGAAGAGAGGGGCGCAACCCTAGGAAAGGGGCGGCCAGGGAGGGGGCGCAGCCCCTAGTGGTGGTCAGCCCTAGGCGCCCACGCAAGGGCCTCTGTTGGGCCAGCATCTATTCTTCTGGGGCCTTCGTTCTTCAGTAGCATGACGAAGTTCAGTTCTCTTGCACGGGCCCGAGTGATTGGCCCAGAAGGAGGTGGCGCCTGGGGTGGAGGAGCATCTGGTGTCGCTGGAAAAGGTGCTGCTGGCGTAGACGTACTCGTGTTGTAGTTGATGTCCTCATCAGGACCCAAAACTCATGTTTTGGGACCGTCTCGGACCGTTTCGTTACTGCACGAAAGTCGATGCAAAACTGGCCGAACTGGTGCCATTAACGCACAGGTTCGCTAAATGAAGTTGCGTTGGATTTTTTCGCAACGAACGCACCCGTTCCACTCCATTGGACCCAAAACTCATGTTTTGGCGTATCTCGGACCGTTTCGTTACTGCACGAAAGTCGATGCAAAACTGGCCGAACTGGTGCCATTAACGCACAAATTCGCTAAATGAAGTTGCGTTGGCTTTTTTCGCAACGAACGCACACGTTCCACTCCATTGGACCCAAAACTCATGTTTTGGGGTGTCTCGGACCGTTTCGTTACTGCACGAAAGTTGATGCAAAACTGGCCGAACTAGCGCCATTAACGCACAAGTTCGCTAAACAAACTCTTCTCTTAATTTTTCGCAATGAACGCACCCGATCCACTCCATTGGACCCAAAACTCATGTTTTGGGGCACATCGGACCGTTTCGTTACTGCACGAAAGTCGATGCAAAACTGGCCGAACTAGCGCCATTAACGCACAAGTTCGCTAAACAAACTCTTATCTTAATTTTTCGCAACAAACACACCTGATCCACTCCATTGGACCCAAAACTCATGTTTTGGGGCATTTCGGACCGTTTCGTTACTGCACGAAAGTCGATGCAAAACTGGCCGAACTAGTGCCATTAACGCACAAGTTCGCTAAATGAAGTCATGTCTGAATTTTCCACAACGAACGTACGCGATCCACTCCATTGGACTCAAAACTCATGTTTTGGGGCGTTTCGAACCGTTTCGTTGGTGTACGAAAGTTGATGCAAAACTGGCCGAATTGGAGCCATTAACGCACAAGTTCGCTAAATGAAGTCGCGTCTTAATTTTTCGCAACCAACGCACCCGATCCACTCCATTGGACCCAAAACTCATGTTTTGGGACGTCTCGGACCGTTTCCTTACTGCACGAAAGTCGATGCAAAACTGGCCGAACTGGTGCCATTAACGCACAAGTTCGCTAAATGAAGTTATGTTGGCTTTTTTCGCAACGAACGCACGCGTTCCACTCCATTGGACCCAAAACTCATGTTTTGGGGCATCTCGGACCGTTTCGTTACTGCACGAAAGTCGATACAAAACTGGCCGAACTGGTGCCATTAACGCACAAGTTCGCTAAATGAAGTTGCGTTGGCTTTTTTCGCAACGAACGCACCCGTTCCACTCCATTGGACCCAAAACTCATGTTTTGGAGCGTCTCGGACCGTTTCGTTACTGCACGAAAGTCGATGCAAAACTGGCCGAACTAGCGCCATTAACGCACAATTTCGCTAAACAAACTCTTCTCTTAATTTTTCACAACGAACGCACCCGATCCACTCCATTGGACCCAAAACTCATGTTTTGGGGCACTTCGGACCGTTTCGTTACTGCACGAAAGTCAATGCAAAACTGGCCGAACTAGCGCCATTAACGCACAAATTCGCCAAACAAACTCTTGAATTAATTTTTCGCAACGAACGCAACCGATCCACTCCATTGGACCCAAAACTCATGTTTTGGGGCCTTTCGGACCATTTCGTTACTGCACAAAAGTCGATGCAAAACTGGCCAAACTGGTGCCATTAACGCACAAGTTCGCTAAATGAAGTCATGTCTGAATTTTTCACAACGAACGTACCCGATCCACTCCATTGTACCCAAAACTCCTGTTTTTGGGCGTTTTGGACCGTTTCGTTACTGCACGAAAGTCGAAGCAAAACTGGCCAAACTGGAGCCATTAATGCACAAGTTCACTAAATGAAGTCGCGTCTTAATTTTTCTCAACCAACGCACCCGATCCACTCCACTGGACTCAAAACTCATGTTTTGGGGCATCTCGGACTGTTTCGTTACTGCACGAAAGTCGATGCAAAACTTGACGAACTAGCGCGATTAACGCACAAGTTCGCTAAATGAAGTTGCGTTGGCTTTTTTTCGCAACGAACGCATGTCATCCACTCCGTTGGACCCAAAACTCAAGTAAATAGAAAATGTTTAATAAGTACGAGTTCGGGACCGTTTCGTTACTGCACGAAAGTCGATGCAAAACTGGCCGAGCTGGTGCCATTAACGCACAAGTTCACTAAGTGAAGTTGCGTTGGCGTTTTTCGCAACGAACGCATGTCATCCACTTCGTTGGACCCGAAACTCAAGTAAATAGAAAATATTTAATAAGTAAGAGTTCCAGACCGTTTCGTTACAGCACGAAAGTTGATGCAAAACTGGCCGAACTAGTGCCATTAACGCACAAGTTCGCTAAGTGAAGTCATGTCTGAATTTTTCGCAACGAACGTACCCGATCCACTCTATTGGACCCAAAACTCATGTTTTTGTGCGTTTCGGACCGTTTCGTTACTGCACGAAAGACGATGCAAAATTGGCCGAACTAGAGCCATTAACGCACAAGTTCGCTAAATGAAGTCGCGTCTTAAGTTTTCGCAACCAACGCACCAGATCCACTCCATTGGACCGAAAACTCATGTTTTGCGGCCTCTCGGACCGTTTTGTTACTACACGAAAGACGATGCAAGACTAGACGAACTAGCGCCATTAACGCACAAGTTCGCTAAATGAAGTTGCTTTGGCATTTTTCGCAACGAACGCATGTGATCCACTCCATTGGACCCAAAACTCATGTTTTGGGGTGTTTCGGACCGTTCCGTTACAGCACGAAAGTCGATGAAAAACTGGCTGAACTGGTGCCATTAAGGCACAAGTTCGCGAAATGAAGTTGCGTTGGCTTTTTTTCGCAACGAAGGCACCCGATCCACTCCATTGGACACAAAACTCATGTTTTGGGGCGTGTCGGACCGTTTCTTTACTGCACGAAAGTCGATGCAAAACTGGCCGAACTAGCGCCATTAACGCACAAGTTCGCTAAACAAACTGTTGTCTTAATTTTTCGCAACGAACGCACCCGATCCACTCCATTGGACCCAAAACTCCTGTTTTGGGGCGTTTCGGACCGTTTCGTTACTGCACGAAAGTCGAAGCAAAACTGGCCGAACTGGAGCCATTAACGCACAAGTTCGCTAAATGAAGTTGCATCTTAATTTTCTCAACCAACGCACCCGATCCACTCCATTGGACCCAAAACTTATGTTTTGGGGCGTCTCGGACCGTTTCGTTACTGCATGAAAGTCGATGCAATACTTGACGAACTTGCGCCATTAACACCCAAGTTCGCTAAATGAAGTTGCGTTGGCTTTTTTCACAACGAACGGATGTGATCCACTCCATTGGACCCAAAACTCATATTTTGGGGCGTTTCGGACCGTTTCGTTAGAGCACAAAAGTCGATGCAAAACTGGCCGAACTGGTGCCATTAACGCACAAGTTCGCTAAATGAAGTCATGTCTGAATTTTCCACAATGAACGTACCCGATCCACTCCATTGGACTCAAAACTTATGTTTTGGGGCGTTTCGGACTGTTTCGTTGCTGCACGAAAGTTGATGCAAAACTGGCCGAACTGGAGCCATTGACGCACAAGTTCGCTAAATGAAGTCGCGTCTTAATTTTTCGCAACCAACGCACCCGATCCACTCCATTGGACCCAAAACTCATGTTTTGGGACGTCTCGGACCGTTTCGTTACTGCACGAAAGTCGATCCAAAAGTGGCCGAACTGGTGCCATTAACACACAAGTTCGCTAAATGAAGTTGCGTTGGCTTTTTTCGCAACGAACGCACTCGTTCCACTCCATTGGACCCAAAACTCATGTTTTGGGGCATCTCAGACCGTTTCGTTACTGCACGAAAGTCGATGCAGAACTGGCCGAACTAGGGCCATTAACGCACAAGTTCGCTAAATGAAGTAGCGTTGGCTTTTTTCACAACGAACGCACCCGTTCCACTCCATTGGACCCAAAACTCATGTTTTGGGGCGTCTCGGACCGTTTCGTTGCTGCACGAAAGTCGATGCAAAACTGGCCGAACTAGCGCCATTAACGCACAAATTCGCTAAACAAACTCTTGTCTTAATTTTTCGCAACGAACGCACCCGATCCACTCCATTGGACCCAAAACTCATGTTTTGGGGCATTTCGGACCGTTTCGTTACTGCACGAAAGTCGATGCAAAACTGCCCGAACTAGCGCCATTAACGCACAAGTTCGCTAAACAAACTCTTCTCTTAATTTTTCGCAACGAACGCACCCGATCCACTCCATTGGACCCAAAACTCATGTTTTGGGGCACTTCGGACCGTTTCGTTACTACACGAAAGTCAATGCAAAACTGGCCGAACTAGCGCCATTAACGCACAATTTCGCTAAACAAACTCTTGTCTTAATTTTTCGCAACAAACGCACCCGATCCACTCCATTGGACCCAAAACTCCTGTTTTGGGGCGTTTCGGACCGTTTCGTTACTGCACGAAAGTCGAAGCAAAACTGGCCGAACTAGCGCCATTAACGCACAAGTTCGCTAAATGAAGTTGCATCTTAATTTTTCTCAACTAACGCACCCGATCCACTCCATTGGATCCAAAACTTATGTTTTGGGGCGTTTCGGACCATTTCGTTACTGCACGAAAGTCGATGCAAAACTTGCCGAACTGGTGCCATTAACGCACAAGTTCGCTAAATGAAGTCATGTCTGAATTTTTCACAACGAACGTACCCGATCCACTCCATTGTACCCAAAACTCTTGTTTTGGGGCGTTTCGGACCGTTTCGTTACTGCATGAAACTCGAATCAAAACTGGCCGAACTGGAGCCATTAATGCACAAGTTCGCTAAATGAAGTCGCGTCTTAATTTTTCTCAACCAACGCACCCGATCCACTCCACTGGACTCAAAACTCATGTTTTGGGGCGTCTCGGACTGGTTCGTTACTGCACGAAAGTCGATGCAAAACTTGATGAACTAGCGCGATTAACGCACAAGTTCGCTAAATGAAGTTGCGTTGGCTTTTTTCGCAACGAACGCATGTCATCCACTCCATTGGACCCAAAACTCAAGTAAATAGAAAATGTTTAATAAGTACGAGTTCGGGACCGTTTCGTTACAGCACGAAAGTCGATGCAAAACTGGCCGAGCTGGTGCCATTAACGCACAAGTTCACTAAATGAAGTTGCGTTGGCTTTTTTCGCAACGAACGCATGTCATCCACTTCGTTGGACCCAAAACTCAAGTAAATAGAAAATGTTTAATAAGTAAGAGTTCCGGACCGTTTCGTTACAGCACGAAAGTCGATGCAAAACTGGCCGAACTGGTGCCATTAACGCACAAGTTCGCTAAGTGAAGTCACGTCTGAATTTTTCGCAATGAACGTACCCGATCCACTCCATTGGACCCAAAACTCATGTTTTGGTCCGTTTCGGACCGTTTCGTTACTGCACGAAAGATGATGCAAAACTGGCCGAACTGGAGCCATTAACGCACAAGTTCGCTAAATGAAGTCGCGTCTTAAGTTTTCGCAACCAACGCACCAGATCCACTCCATTGGACCCAAAACTCATGTTTTGCGGCCTCTCGGACCGTTTTGTTACTACACGAAAGACGATGCAAGACTAGACGAACTAGCGCCATTAACGCACAAGTTCGCTAAATGAAGTTGCTTTGGCATTTATTGCAACGAACGCATGTGATCCACTCCATTGGACCCAAAACTCATGTTTTGGGGTGTTTTGTACCGTTCCGTTACAGCACGAAAGTCGATGAAAAACTTGCCGAACTGGTGCCATTAAGGCACAAGTTCGCGAAATGAAGTTGCATTGGCTTTTTTTCGCAACGAAGGCACCCGATCCACTCCATTGGACCCAAAACTCATGTTTTGGGGTGTGTCGGACCGTTTCTTTACTGCACGAAAGTCGATGCAAAACTGGCCGAACTAGCGCCATTAACGCACAAGTTCGCTAAACAAACTATTGTCTTAATTTTTCGCAACGAACGCACCCGATCCACTCCATTGGACCCAAAACTCCTGTTTTGGGGCGTTTCGGACCGTTTCGTTACTGCACGAAAGTCGAAGCAAAACTGGCCGAACTAGCGCCATTAACGCACAAGTTCGCTAAATGAAGTTGCATCTTAATTTTTCTCAACTAACGCACCCGATCCACTCCATTGGATCCAAAACTTATGTTTTGGGGCGTCTCGGACCGTTTCGTTACTGCATGAAAGTCGATGCAATACTTGACGAACTTGCGCCATTAACACCCAAGTTCGCTAAATGAAGTTGCGTTGGCTTTTTTCGCAATGAACGGATGTGATCCACTCCATTGGACCCAAAACTCATATTTTGGGGCATTTCGGACCGTTTCGTTAGAGCACGAAAGTCGATGCAAAACTGGACGAACTGGTACCATTAACACACAAGTTCGCTAAATGAAGTCATGTCTGAATTTTTCACAATGAACGTACCCGATCCACTCCATTGGACTCAAAACTCATGTTTTGGGGCGTTTCGGACTGTTTCGTTGCTGCACGAAAGTTGATGCAAAACTGGCCGAACTGGAGCCATTGACGCACAAGTTCGCTAAATGAAGTCGCGTCTTAGTTTTTCGCAACCAACGCACCCGATCCACTCCACTGGACTCAAAACTCATGTTTTGGGACGTCTCGGACCGTTTCGTTACTGCACGAAAGTCGATGCAAAACTGGCCGAACTGGTGCCATTAACGCACAAGTTCGCTAAATGAAGTTGCGTTGGCTTTTTTCGCAACGAACGCACCCGTTCCACTCCATTGGACCCAAAACTCATGTTTTGGGGCATCTCGGACCGTTTCGTTACTGCACGAAAGTCGATGCAAAACTAGCCGAACTGGTGCCATTAACGCACAAGTTCGCTAAATGAAGTTGCGTTGGCTTTTTTCGCAACGAACGCACCCGTTCGACTCCATTGGACCCAAAACTCATATTTTGGGGCACTTCGGACCGTTTCGTTATTGCACGAAAGTCGATGCAAAACTGGCCGAACTAGCGCCATTAACGCACAAGTTCGCTAAACAAACTCTTATCTTAATTTTTCGCAATGAACGCACCCGATCCACTTCATTGGACCCAAAACTCATGTTTTGGCACATTTCGGACTGTTTGATTACTGCACGAAAGTCGATGCAAAACTGGCCGAACTGGTGCCATTAACGCACAACTTCGCTAAATGAAGTCATGTCTGAATTTTCCACAACGAACGTACCCGATCAACTCCATTGGACTCAAAACTCATGTTTTGGGGCGTTTCGGAACGTTTCGTTGTTGCACGAAAGTTGATGCAAAACTGGCCGAACTGGAGCCATTGACGCACAAGTTCGCTAAATAAAGTCGCGTCTTAATTTTTCGCAACCAACGCACCCAATCCACTCCATTGGACCCAAAACTCATGTTTTGGGACGTCTCGGACCATTTCGTTACTGCACGAAAGTCGATGCAAAACTGGCCGAACTGGTGCCATTAACGCACAAGTTCACTAAATGAAGTTGCGTTGGCTTTTTTCGCAACGAACGCACTCGTTCCACTCCATTGGACCCAAAACTCATGTTTTGGGGCATCTCGAACCGTTTCGTTACTGCACGAAAGTCGATGCAAAACTGGCCGAACTGGTGCCATTAACGCACAAGTTCGCTAAATGAAGTTGCGTTGGCTGTTTTTCACAACGAACGCACCCGTCCCACTCCGTTGGACCCAAAACTCATGTTTTGGGGCGTCTCGGACCGTTTCGTTACTGCATGAAAGTCGATGCAAAACTGGCCGAACTAGCGCCATTAATGCACAAGTTCGCTAAACAAACTCTTCTCTTAATTTTTCACAACGAACGCACCCGATCCACTCCATTGGAGCCAAAACTCATGTTTTGGGGCACTCCGGACCGTTTTGTTACTGCACGAAAGTCAATGCAAAACTGGCCGAACTAGCGCCATTAACGCACAAATTCGCTAAACAAACTCTTGTCTTAATTTTTCGCAACGAACACACTCGATCCACTCCATTGGATCCAAAACTCATGTTTTGGGGCATTTCGGACAACTTCGTTACTGCGCGAAAGTCGATGCAAAACTGGCCGAACTCGTGCCATTAACGCACAAGTTCGCTAAATGAAGTCGTGTCTGAATTTTTCACAACGAACGTACCCGATCCACTCCATTGGACCCAAAACTCCTGTTTTGGGGCGTTTCGGACCGTTTCGTTACTGCACGAAAGTCGAAGCAAAACTGGCCGAACTGGAGCCATTAACGCACAAGTTCGCTAAATGAAGTCGCGTCTTAATTTTTCTCAACCAACGCACCCGATCCACTCCACTGGACTCAAAACTCATGTTTTGGGGCGTCTCGGACGGTTTCGTTACTGCACGGAAGTCGATGCAAAACTTGACGAACTAGCGCGATTAACGCCCAAGTTCGCTAAATGAAGTTGCGTTGGCTTTTTTCGCAATGAACGCATGTCATCCGCTCCATTGGACCCAAAACTCAAGTAAATAGAAAATGTTTAATAAGTAAGAGTTTGGGACCGATTCGTTACAGCACGAAAGTCGATGCAAAACTGGCCGAGCTGGTGCCATTAACGCACAAGTTCACTAAATGAAGTTGCGTTGGCTTTTTTCGCAACGAACGCATGTCATCCACTCCATTGGACCCAAAACTCAAGTAAATAGAAAATGTTTAATAAGTAAGAGTTCCGGACCATTTCGTAACAGCACGAAAGTCGATGCAAAACTTGCCGAACTGGTGCCATTAACGCACAAGTTCGCTAAATGAAGTTCCGTTTGCTTTTTTCGCAACGAACGCACCCGTTCCACTCTACTGGACCCAAAACCCATGTTTTGGGGCGTCTCGGACCGTTTCGTTACTGCATGAAAGTCAATGCAAAACTGGCCGAACTAGCGCCATTAACGCACAAGTTCGCTAAACAAACTGTTGTCTTAATTTTTCGCAATGAACGCACCCAATCCACTCCATTGGACAAAAAACTCATGTTTTGGGGCATTTCGGACCGATTCGTTACTGCACGAAAGTCGATGCAAAACTGGCCGAACTGGTGCCAGTAACGCACAAGTTCGCTAAATGAAGTCACGTGTGAATTTTTCGGAACGAACTTACCCGATCCACTCCATTGGACCCAAAACTCCTGTTTTGCGGCGTTTCGGACCGTTTCGTTACTGCATGAAAGTCGATGCAAAACTCGCCGAACTGGAGCCATTAACGCACAAGTTCGCTAAATGAAGTTGCGTTGGCTTTTTTCGCAGCGAACGCATGTGATCCACTCCATTGGACCCCAAACTCATGTTTTGGGGCGTTTCGGACCATTTCGTTACTGCACGAAAGACGATGCAAAACTGGCCGAACTGGAGCCATTAACGCACAAGTTCGCTAAATGAAGTCGCGTTTTAATTTTTCTCAACCAACGCACCCGATCCACTCCATTGGACCCAAAACTTATGTTTTGGGGCGTCTCGGACCGTTTCGTTACTGCATGAAAATCGATGCAATACTTGACGAACTTGCGCCATTAACGCCCAAGTTCGCTAAATGAAGTTGCGTTGGCTTTTTTCGCAACGAACGGATGTGATCCACTCCATTGGACCCAAAACTCCTATTTTGGGGCGTTTCGAACCGTTTCGTTACAGCACGAAAGTCGATGCAAAACTGGCCGAACTGGTGCCATTAACGCACAAGTTCACGAAATGAAGTTGCGTTGGCTTTTTTTCGAAACGAAGGCACCCGATCCACTCCGTTGGACCCAAAACTCATGTTTTGGGGCGTGTCGGACCGTTTCTTTACTGCACGAAATTCGATGCAAAACTGGCTGAACTGGCGCCATTAACGCACAAGTTCGCTAAACAAACTGTTGTCTTAATTTTTCGCAACGAACGCACCCGATCCACTCCATTGGACCCAAAACTCATGTTTTGGGGCGTGTCGGACCATTTCTTTACTGCATGAAAGTCGATGCAAAACTGGCCGAACTCGCGCCATTAACGCACAAGTTCGCAAAACAAACTGTTGTCTTAATTTTTCACAATGAACGCACCCGATCCACTCCATTGGACCCAAAACTCATGTTTTGGAGCATTTCGGACCGTTTCGTTACTGCACGAATGTCGATGCAAAACTGGCGAAACTGGTGCCATTAACGCACAAGTTCGCTATATGAAGTCACGTCTGAATTTTTCGCAACGAACTTACCAGATCTACTCCATTGGACCCAAAACTCCTGTTTTGGGGCGTTTCGAACCGTTTCGTTACTGCACGAAAGTCGAAGCAAAACTGGCCGAACTGGAGCCATTAACGCACAAGTTCGCTAAATGAAGTCGCGTCTTAATTTTTCTCAACCAACGCACCCGATCCACTCCATTGGATCCAAAACTTATGTTTTGGGGCGTCTCGGACCGTTTCGTTACTGCATGAAAGTCGATGCAATACTTGACGAACTTGCGCCATTAACACCCAAGTTCGCTAAATGAAGTTGCGTTGGCTTCTTTCGCAACGAACGCACCCGTTCCACTCCATTGGACCCAAAACTCATGTTTTGGGGCGTCTCAGACCGTTTCGTTACTGCACGAAAGTCGATGCAAAACTGGCCGAACTGGTGCCATTAACGCACAAGTTCGCTAAATGAAGTTGCGTTGGCTTTTTTCGCAACGAACGCACCCGTTCCACTCCATTGGACCCAAAACTCATGTTTTGGGGCGTCTCGGACCGTTTCGTTACTCACGAAAGTCGATGAAAAACTGGCCGAACTAGCGCCATTAACGCACAAGTTCGCTAAACAAACTCTTGTCTTAATTTCTCGCAACGAACGCACCCAATCCACTCTATTGGACCCAAAACTCATGTTTTGGGGAACTTCGGACCGTTTCGTTACTGCACGAAAGTCGATGCAAAACTGGCCGAACTAGCGCCATTAACGCACAAGTTCGCTAAACAAACTGTTGTCTTAATTTTTCGCAACGAACGCACCCGATCCACTCCATTGGACCCAAAACTCATGTTTTGGGGCATTTCGGACCGTTTCGTTACTGCACGAATGTCGATGCAAAACTGGCCAAACTGGTGCCATTAACGCACAAGTTCGCTATATGAAGTCACGTCTGAATTTTTCGCAACGAACTTACCAGATCTACTCCATTGGACCCAAAACTCCTGTTTTGGGGCGTTTCGAACCGTTTCGTTACTGCACGAAAGTCGAAGCAAAACTGGCCGAACTGGAGCCATTAACGCACAAGTTCGCTAAATGAAGTCGCGTCTTAATTTTTCTCAACCAACGCACCCGATCCACTCCATTGGATCCAAAACTTATGTTTTGGGGCGTCTCGGACCGTTTCGTTACTGCATGAAAGTCGATGCAATACTTGACGAACTTGCGCCATTAACACCCAAGTTCGCTAAATGAAGTTGCGTTGGCTTTTTCCGCAACGAACGCACCCGTTCGACTCCATTGGACCCAAAACTCATGTTTTGGGGCGTCTCAGACCGTTTCGTTACTGCACGAAAGTCGATGCAAAACTGGCCGAACTGGTGCCATTAAAGCACAAGTTCGCTAAATGAAGTTGCGTTGGCTTTTTTCACAACGAACGCACCCGTTCCACTCAATTGGACCCAAAACTCATGTTTTGGGGCGTCTCGGACCGTTTCGTTACTCACGAAAGTCGATGAAAAACTGGCCGAACTAGCGCCATTAACGCACAAGTTCGCTAAACAAACTCTTGTCTTAATTTCTCGCAACGAACGCACCCGATCCACTCTATTGGACCCAAAACTCATGTTTTGGGGAACTTCGGACTGTTTCGTTACTGCACGAAAGTCGATGCAAAACTGGCCGAACTAGCGCCATAAACGCACAAGTTCGCTAAACAAACTGTTGTCTTAATTTTTCGCAACGAACGCACCCGATCCACTCCATTGGACCCAAAACTCATGTTTCGGGGCATTTCGGACCGTTTCGTTACTTCACGAATGTCGATGCAAAACTGGCCAAACTGGTGCCATTAACGCACAAGTTCGCTATATGAAGTCACATCTGAATTTTTCGCAACGAACTTACCAGATCTACTCCATTGGACCCTAAACTCCTGTTTTGGGGCGTTTCGGACCATTTCGTTACTGCACGAAAGTCGAAGCAAAACTGGCCGAACTGGAGCCATTAACGCACAAGTTCGCTAAATGAAGTCGCATCTTAATTTTTCTCAACTAACGCACCCGATCCACTCCATTGGATCCAAAACTTATGTTTTGGGGCGTCTCGGACCATTTCGTTACTGCACGAAAGTCGATGCAAAACTGGCCGAACTAGCGCGATTAACGCACAAGTTCGCTAAATGAAGTTGCGGTGGCTTTTTTCGCAACGAACGCATGTGATCCACTCCATTGGACCCCAAACTCATGTTTTGGGGCGTTTCGGACCGTTTCATTACAGCACGAAAGTCTTTGCAGAACTGGCCGAACTGGTGTCATTAACGCACAAGTTCGCTAAATGAAGTTGCGTTGGCTTTTTTCGCAACGAACGCACCCGATCCACTCCATTGGACCCAAAACTCCTGTTTTGGGGCATTTGGGACCATTTCCTTACTGCACGAAAGTCGATGCAAAACTGACCGAACTGGTGCCATTAACGCACAAGTTCGCTAAATGAAGTCACGTGTGAATTTTTCGCAACGAACGTACCTGATCCACTCCATTGGACACAAAACTCCTGTTTTGTGGCGTTTCGGACCGTTTCGTTACTGCATGAAAGTTGATGCAAAACTCGCCGAACTGGAGCCATTAACGCACAAGTTCGCTAAATGAAGTTGCGTTGGCTTTTTTTCGCAACGAACGCATGTCATCCAGTCCATTGGACCCAAAACTCAAGTAAATAGAAAATGTTTAATAAGTAAGAGTTCCGGACCATTTCGTTACAGCATGAAAGTCGATGCAAAACTGGCCGAACTGGTGCCATTAACTCCCAAGTTCGCTAAATGAAGTTGCGTTGGCTTTTTTTGCAACGAACGCACCCGATCTGGTCCATTGGACCCAAAACTCATGTTTTGTGGCGTTTCGGACCATTTTGTTACTGCAGGAAAGTCGATGCAAAACTGGCCGGACTAGCGCCATTAACGCCCAAGTTCGCTAAAAAAACTTTTGTCTTAATTTTTCGCAACGAACGCACCCGATCCACTCCATTGGACCCAAAACTCATGTTTTGGGGCGTTTTGGACCATTTCGTTACTGCAGGAAAGTCGATGGAAAACTGGCCGAACTGGAGCCATTAACGCACAACTTCGCTAAATGAAGTGGTGTCTTAATTTTTCGCAACGAACGCACCCGATCCACTCCATTGGACCAAAAACTCATGTTTTGGGGCGTCTTGAACCGTTTCGTTACTGCATAAAAGGTGATGCAAAACTTGACGAACTAGCGCGATTAACGCCCAAGTTCGCTAAATGAAGTTGCGTTGGCTTTTTTTCGCAACGAACGCATGTCATCCACTCCGTTGGACCCAAAACTCAAGTAAATAGAAAATGTTTAATAAGTAAGAGTTCCAGACCGTTTCGTTACATCACGAAAGTCGATGCAAAAGTGGCTGAACTGGTGCCATTAACGCACAAGTTCGCTAAATGAAGTCACGTTTGAATTTTTCGCAACGAACGTACCCGATCCACTCCATTGGACCCAAAACTCATGTTTGTGCGTTTCGGACCGTTTCGTTACTGCCCGAAAGACGATGCAAAACTGGCCGAACTGGAGCCATTAACGCACAAGTTCGCTAAATGAAGTCGCGTCTTAAGTTTTCGCAACCAACGCACCAGATCCACTCCATTGGACCCAAAACTCATGTTTATCGGCCTCTTGGACCGTTTCGTTAGTGCACGAAAGACGATGCAAGACTAGACGAACTAGCGCCATTAACGCACAAGTTCGCTAAATAAAGTTGCTTTGGCACTTTTCGCAACGAACGCACGTGATCCACTCCATTGGACCCAAAACTCATGTTTTGGGGTGTTTCGGACCGTTCCGTTACAGCACGAAAGTCGATGAAAAACTGGCCGAACTGGCGCCATTAACGCACAAGTTCGCTAAAAAAACTGTTGTCTTAATTTTTCGCAACGAAGGCACCCGATCCACTCCATTGGACCCAAAACTCATGTTTTGGGGCGTGTCAGACCGTTTCTTTACTGCACGAAAGTCGATGCAAATCTGGCCGAACTAGTGCCATTAACGCACAAGTTCGCTAAACAAACTGTTGTCTTAATTTTTCGCAACGAACGCACCCGATCCATTCCATTGGACCCAAAACTCATGGTTTGGGGCATTTCGGACCCTTTCGTTACTGCACGAATGTCGATGCAAAACTGGCCAAACTGGTGCCATTAACGCACAAGTTCGCTATATAAAGTCACGTCTGAATTTTTCGCAACGAACTTACCAGATCTACTCCATTGGACCCAAAACTCCTGTTTTGGGGCGTTTCGGACCGTTTCGTTACTGCACGAAAGTCGAAGCAAAACTGGCCGAACTGGAGCCATTAACGCACAAGTTCGCTAAATGAAGTCGCATCTTAATTTTTCTCAACCAACGCACCCGATCCACTCCATTGGATCCAAAACATATGTTTTGGGGCGTCTCGGACCGTTTCGTTACTGCATGAAAGTCGATGCAATACTTGACGAACTTGCGCCATTAACACCCAAGTTCGCTAAATGAAGTTGCGTTGGCTTTTTTCGCAATGAACGGATGTGATCCACTCCATTGGACCCAAAACTCATATTTTGGGGCGTTTCGGACCGTTTCATTACAGCACGAAAGTCGATGCAAAACTGGCCGAACTGGTGCCATTAACGCACAAGTTCGCTAAATGAAGTTGCGTTGGCTTTTTTCGCAACGAACGCACCCGTTCCACTCCATTGGACCCAAAACACATGTTTTGGGGCGTCTCGAACCGTTTCGTTACTGCACGAAAGTCGATGCAAAACTGGCCGAACTAGCACCATTAACGCACAAGCTCGCTAAACAAGCTCTTGTCTTAATTTTTCGCAACGAACGCACCCGATCCACTCCATTGGACCCAAAACTCATGTTTTGGGGCACTTCGGACCGTTTCGTTACTGCACGAAAGTCGATGCAAAACTGGCCGAACTAGCGCCATTAACGCCCAAGTTCGCTAAACAAACTCTTATCTTAATTTTTCGCAACGAATGCACCTGATCCACTCAATTGGACCCAAAACTCATGTTTTGGGGCATTTTGGACCGTTTCGTTACTGCACGAAAGTCGATGCAAAACTGGCCGAACTGGTGCCATTAACGCACAAGTTCGCTAAATGAAGTCATGTCTGAATTTTTCACAACGAACGTACCCGATCCACTCCATTGGACTCAAAACTCTTGTTTTGGGGCGTTTCGGACCGTTTCGTTGCTGCACGAAAGTTGATGCAAAACTGGCCGAACTGGAGCCATTGACGCACAAGTTCGCTAAATGAAGTCGCGTCTTAAATTTTCGCAACCAACCCACCCGATCCACTCCATTGGACCCAAAACTCATGATTTGGGACGTCTCGGACTGTTTCGTTACTGCACGAAAGTCGATGCAAAACTGGTCGAACTGTTACCATTAACGCACAAGTTCGCTACATGAAGTTGCGTTCGCTTTTTTCACAACTAACGCACCCGTTCCACTCCATTGGACACAAAACTCATGTTTTGGGGCATCTCGGACCGTTTCGTTACTGCACGAAAGTTGATGCAAAACTAGCCCAACTGGTGCCATTAACGCACAAGTTCGCTAAATGAAGTTGCATAGGCTTTTTTCGCAACGAACGCACCCGTTCCACTAGACCGAAAACTCATGTTTTGGGGCGTCTCGGACCGTTTCGTTACTGCACGAAAGTCGATGCAAAACTGGCCGAACTAGCGCCATTAACGCCCAAGTTCGCTAAACAAACTCTTCTATTAATTTTTCGCAACGAACGCACCCGATCCACTCCATTGGACCAAAAACTCATATTTTGGGGCCCTTCGGACCATTTCGTTACTGCTCGAAAGTCAATGCAAAACTGGCCGAACTAGCGCCATTTACGCCCAAGTTCGCTAAACAAACTCTTGCCTTAATTTTTTGCAACGAACGCACCCGATCCACTCCATTGGACGCAAAACTCATATTTTGGGGCATTTCGGACCGTTTCGTTACTGCACGAAAGTCGATGCAAAACTGGCCGAACTGGTGCCATTAACGCACAAGTTCGCTAAATAAAGTCATGTCTGAATTTTTCACAACGAACGTACCCGATCCACTCCATTGGACTCAAAACTCATGTTTTGGGTCGTTTCGGACCGTTTCGTTGCTGCACGAAAGTTGATGCAAAACTGGCCGAATTGGAGCCATTGACGCACAAGTTCGCTAAATGAAGTCACGTCTTAATTTTTCGCAACCAACGCACCCGATCCACTCCATTGGACCCAAAACTCATATTTTGGGACGTCTCGGACCGTTTCGTTACTGCACGAAAGTCGATGCAAAACTTGACGAACTAGCGCGATTAACGCACAAGTTCGCTAAATGAAGTTCCGGTGGCTTTTTTCGCAACGAACGCTTGTGATCCACTCCATTGGACCCTAAACTCATGTTTTGGGGCGTTTCGGACCGTTTCATTACAGCACGAAAGTATTTGCAAAACTGGCCGAACTGGTGTCATTAACGCACAAGTTCGCTAAATGAAGTTGCGCTGGCTTTTTTCGCAACGAACGCACTCGATCCACTCCATTGGACCCAAAACTCCTGTTTTGGGGCATTTGGGACCGTTTTGTTACTGCACGAAAGTGGATGCAAGACTGGCCGAACTGTGCCATTAACGCACAAGTTCGCTAAATGAAGTCACGTGTGAATTTTTCGCAACGAACGTACCTGATCCACTCCATTGGACCCAAAACTCCTGTTTTGTGGCGTTTCGGACTGTTTCGTTACTGCATGAAAGTTGATGCAAAACTCGCCGAAATGGAGCCATTAACGCACAAGTTCGCTAAATGAAGTCGCGTCTTAATTTTTCACAACCAACGTACCCGATCCACTCCATTGGACCCAAAACTCATGTTTTGGGGCGTCTCGAACCGTTTCGTCACTGCACGAAAGTCGATGCAAAACTTGACGAACTAGCGCGATTAACGCCCAAGTTCGCTAAATGAAGTTGCGTTGGCTTTTTTCGCAACGAACGCATGTCATCCACTCCATTGGACCCAAAACTCAAGTAAATAGAAAATGTTTAATAAGTAAGAGTTCCGGACCGTTTCGTTACAGCATGAAAGTCGATGCAAAACTGGCCGAACTGGTGCCATTAACGCCCAAGTTCGCTAAATGAAGTTGCGTTGGCTTTTTTCACAACGAACGCACCCGATCTAGTCCATTGGACCAAAAACTCATATTTTGGGGCGTCTCGGACCGTTTCGTTACTGCACGAAAGTCGATGCAAAACTGGCCGGACTAGCGCCATTAACGCCCAAGTTTGCTAAACAAACATTTGTTTTAATTTTTCGCAACGAACGCACCCGATCCACTCCATTGGACCCAAAACTCATGTTTTTGGGCGTTTCGGACCATTTCGTTACTGCAGGAAAGTCGATGCAAAACTGGCCGAACTGGAGCCATTAACGCACAAGTTCGCTAAATGAAGTGGCGTCTTAATTTTTCGAAACTAACGCACCCGATTCACTCCATTGGACCCAAAACTCATGTTTTGAGGCGTCTCGGACAGTTTCGTTTCTGCACGAAAGTCGATGCAAAACTGGCCGAACTAGCGCCATTAGCGCCCAAGTTCGCTAAACAAACTCTTGTCTTAATTTTTCGCAATGAACGCACCTGATCCACTCCATTGGACCCAAAACTCATGTTTTGGGGCGTCTCGAACCGTTTCGTTACTGTACAAAAGTCGATGCAAAACTTGATGAACTAGCACGATTAACGCCCAAGTTCGCTAAATGAAGTTGCGTTGGCTTTTTTCGCAACGAACGCATGTCATCCACTCCGTTGGACCCAAAACTCAAGTAAATAGAAAATGTTTAGTAAATAAGAGTTCCGGACCATTTCGTTACGGCACGAAAGTCGATGCAAAACTTGCCGAACTGGTGCCATTAACGCAAAAGTTCGCTAAATGAAGTCACGTTTGAATTTTTCGCAAAGAATGTACCCGATCCACTCCATTGGACCCAAAACTCATGTTTGTGCGTTTCGGACCGTTTCGTTACTGCACGAAAGACGATGCAAAACTGGCCGAACTGGAGCCAATAACGCAAAAGTTCGCTAAATGAAGTCGCGTCTTAAGTTTTCGCAACCAACGCACCAGATCCACTCCATTGGACCCAAAACTCATGTTTTGCGGCCTCTCGGACCGTTTCGTTACTGCACGAAAGACGATGCAAGACTAGACGAACTAGCGCCATTAACGCACAAGTTCGCTAAATGAAGTTGCTTTGGCATTTTTCGCAACGAACGCATGTGATCCACTCCATTGGACCCAAAACTCATGTTTTGGGGTGTTTCGGACCGTTCCGTTACAGCACGAAAGTCGATGAAAAACTGGCCGAACTGGCGCCATTAACGCACAAGTTCGCTAAACAAACTGTTGTCTTAATTTTTCGCAAGAAGGCACCCGATCCACTCCATTGGACCCAAAACTCATGTTTTGGGGCGTGTCGGGCCGTTACTTTACTGCACAAAAGTCGATGCAAAACTGGCCGAACTAGCGCCATTAACGCACAAGTTCGCTAAACAAACTGTTGTCTTAATTTTTCGCAACGAACGCACCCGATCCGCTCCATTGAACCCAAAACTCATGTTTTGGGGCATTTCGGACCGTTTCGTTATTACACGAATGTCGATGCAAAACTGGCCGAACTGGTGCCATTAAGGCACAAGTTTGTTATATGAAGTCACGTCTGAATTTTTCGCAACGAACTTACCAGATCTACTCCATTGGACC
This sequence comes from Panicum hallii, assembly GCF_002211085.1. NCBI lineage: Eukaryota > Viridiplantae > Streptophyta > Magnoliopsida > Poales > Poaceae > Panicum > Panicum hallii. The sequence continues at coordinate 25,007 of NW_020356271.1, forward strand.
CAAAACTCCTGTTTTGGGGCGTTTCGGACCGTTTCGTTACTGCACGAAAGTCGAAGCAAAACTGGCCGAACTCATATTTTGTGGCATTTCGGAACGAACGGATGTGATCCACTCCATTGGATCCAAAACTCATATTTTGGGGCGTTTCGGACCGTTCCATTACAGCACGAAAGTCGATGCAAAACAGGCCGAACTGGTGCCATTAACGCACAAGTTCGCTAAATGAAGTTGCGTTGGCTTTTTTCGCAACGAACGCATGTGATCCACTCCAACTGAACGCACAAGTTCGCTAAATGAAAGTTCATGCAAAACTAGCCCAACTGGTGCCATTAACGCACAAGTTCGCTAAATGAAGTTGCGTTGGCTTTTTTCGCAACGAACGCACCCGTTCCACTCCATTGGACCCAAAACTCATGTTTTGGGGTGTCTCGGACCGTTTCGTTACTGCACGAAAGTCGATGCAAAACTGGCTGAACTGGTGCCATTAACGCACAAGTTCGGTAAATGAAGTTGCGTTGGCTTTTTTTCGCAACGAACGCACCCGTTCCACTCCATTGGACCCAAAACTCATGTTTTCGGGCGTTTCGGACCGTTTCGTTGCTGCACGAAAGTTGATGCAAAACTGGCCGAACTGGAGCCAATGACGCACAAGTTCGCTAAATGAAGTCGCGTCTTAATTTTTCGCAACCAACACACCCGATCCACTCCAATGGACCCAAAACTCATGTTGTGGGACGTCTCGGACCGTTTCTTTGCTGCACGAAAGTCGATGCAAAACTTGCCGAACTTGTGCCATTAACGCACAAGTTCGCTAAATGAAGTTATGTCTGAATTTTTCACAACGAACGTACCCGATCCACTCTATTGGACTCAAAACTCATGTTTTGGGGCGTTTCGGACCGTTTCGTTGCTGCACGAAAGTTGATGCAAAATTGACCGAACTGGAGCCATTGACGCACAAGTTCGCTAAATAAAGTCGCATCTTAATTTTTCTTAACCAACGCACCCGATCCACTCCATTCGACCCAAAACTCATGTTTTGGGACGTCTCGAACCGTTTCGTTACTGCACGAAAGTCGATGCAAAACTTGACGAACTAGCGCCATTAACGCCCAAGTTCGCTAAATGAAGTTGCGTTGGCTTTTTTCGCAACGAACGCATGTGATCCACTCCATTGGACCCAAAACTCATGTTTTGGGGCGTTTTGGACCGTTCCGTTACAGCACGAAAGTCGATGAAAGACTGGCCGAACTGGTGCCATTAACGCACAAGTTCGCGAAATGAAGTTTCGTTCGCTTTTTCGCAACGAACGCACCCAATCCACTCCATTGGACCCAAAACTCATGTTTTGGGGCGTGTCGGACCGTTTCTTTACTGCACGAAAGTCGATGCAAAACTGGCCGAACTAGCGCCATTAACGCACAAGTTCGCTAAACAAACTGTTGTCTTAATTTTTCGCTACGAACGCACCCGATCCACTCCAATGGACCCAAAACTCATGTTTTGGGGCATTTCGGACCGTTTCGTTACTGCACGAATGTCGATGCAAAACTAGCCGAACTGGTGCCATTAACGCACAAGTTCGCTAAATGAAGTCACGTCTGAATTTTTCGCAACGAACATACCCGATCCACTCCATTGGACCCAAAACTACTGTTTTGGGGCATTTCGGACCGTATCGTTACTGCACGAAAGTCGAAGAAAAACTGGCCGAACTGGAGCCATAAACGCACAAGGTCCCTAAGTGAAGTCGCGTCTTAATTTTTCTCAACCAACGCACCTGATCCACTCCATTGGACCCAAAACTTATGTTTTGGGGCGTCTCGGACCGTTTCGTTACTGCATGAAAGTCGATGCAATACTTGACGAACTAGCGCCATTAACGCCCAAGTTCGCTAAATGAAGGTGCGTTGGATTTTTTCGCAACGAACGGATGTGATCCACTCCATTGGAACCAAAACTCATATTTTGGGGTGTTTCGGACCGTTTCGTTACAGCACGAAAGTCGATGCAAAACTGGCCGAACTGGTGCCATTAACGCACAAGTTCGTTAAATGAAGTTGCATTGGCTTTTTTCGCAACGAACGCAACCGTTCCACTCCATTGGACCCAAAACTCATGTTTTGGGACGTCTCGGACCGTTTCGTTACTGCACGAAAGTCGATGCAAAACTGGCCGAACTAGCGCCATTAATGCCCAAGTTCGCTAAACAAACTCTTGTCTTAATTTTTCGAAACGAACGCATCTGATCCACTCCATTGGACCCAAAACTCATGTTTTGGGGCGTTTCGGACCGTTTTGTTGCTGCACAAATGTCGATGCAAAACTGGCCGAACTGGAGCCATTAACGCGCAAGTTCGCTAAATGAAGTCATGTCTGAATTTTTCACAACGAACGTACCCGATCCACTCCATTGGACCCAAAACTCATGTTTTGGTGCGTTTCGAACTGTTTCATTACTGCACGAAAGACGATGCAAAACTGGCCGAACTGGAGCCATTATGATGGAACCCGCTGGGGTTTGCTCCCGATCTTTCGATGAGAGTGGGGGATAACTCGATTTGAGGAAGATCGACGTTGTGGTGCCCGACTACAACACCACAAGGGCTGCGCTGCGCCTTAGCGACAGTTACACCGCCTCCAATTTGTATTGTTCTTGCTGTGCCAAGAACATCCTTGAACCTGCAAGCAAATTGAAGAACAAGCAAGAACAAGTGGACAAGCAAACAGCACACAGACCTTGCCCAAAGGATAAATCTGATACACACGAAGTTGGGGTTCTGAATCGAGCAAATTGGGTGGTCTAATCGACACACGCGTTTACAAGGAAGTAGCAACAGCTAACTTACAACCAAACAAAACCCAAGTGTCAAATGGTGGCTGCTGGTGGTTTATATAGGTGGGGGGGCAGCCAAGAGGCATGGAGGGTGTAAACCCTAACTTAGAATGGGCCCCTAGGTGGGGGGGCAGCTTTCCAACAAGTACTCATGTGCTTCAAACAATATTCGGAGCTAAGAGTTATGGCCTTCCGAAGTTGCCCCTTCCTAGAGGTCCGAACTGGTATGGTCCGATCTGATCATCCACACTCGCTTTCTTGTCGTGTTTGCTCTCCCTCCAATCTGGTTCATGTCCCATGTTCCTAAGAATTTAGTAGTACCCCATTCATGGATGATGGTTTGTGGAAAGTGATGAGGACATCACTAGCATGGATACGACCATATTAGTGCCTTCTTGTCCAAAGGTGAATCAACTCCATATCAAGATTAAATTTGATACATTTGAACAATTAATGCTGCACGATGATTTCTGTGCATTCTCGTTTTCAGAATTACTTGACTGGATAAAGCCGTGTGTGGAAATTACATGGAAAACATGGAGGACCAAAGAAATAGATTGGGGACCAAGCCCAAGTCTTCCCAATGTTCTCCACCAGGCCACCACGTCACTTTTGGTGCAAGGAAAGGAAGAGTCCAAATCCAACACGTTTTGGATATTGGATTCGGACTGGAGGACAGAACCAAGTTGTAACGGCTGCCACGACTTCATACGGACTCCAATTGGGGAGTTCTTGGACTTCATGGAAAGCTTATAAAGTCTACTTTCATATGGATCCGGACTCATATCCATATCTTCTCCGAGGCAGCCACAATCGTTGATTTACTATAAAGACCTTTTCTGTCCACGGTGCTGCGTCACCTGATTTTGGCCTGATGGGGCGTGTATCAATTGGGGCCCAATAGGGGCGCATCCTAGGGTTTAGGGATGACCTCCACCACGTCCTGGTCATCCTCTACCCTCTCATATACCTCCATAGCCACCACGAACAGATTGGGTTTTGTTTTGTTGAAAGTTTAGCCATTGCTACTTGCTTGTAGACGCATGTGTCGGCTAGACCATCCGTTCTACTCGATTCAGAACCCCACCTTTGTGATTTTAGATTGGTTCTTATCTCCATATTTGCAATTGAGTTGCTTGTTCTTCGATTGCTTGCAGGACGAGTGCCCTAGTGGCCGGGTGTTGCGCTCCACAAGATCGCAGCAGCCATTGGAGGTGGTGTATCGGTTGCTAAGGCGCAGCATCCTTGGAAGGCTGTAGTCGGGCCGTGAACATCGTCTCCATCCACCAATCGAGTTATCTATCCCCTCTCACCGAAAGATTGGGAACAAAACCTAACGGGTTCGCATCAGTTGGTATCAGAGCAAGGTTGTTCGGTGAGAGACTTCCAATCCTTCGCTATTTTTATTTTCCTACAGTCCAGAAAAAGCCAAAAATAGTAGAATTGTTTTTCCCCCACCGCAATCCTATAGACCCTTTTGAGCCTTTACTGGTACTGCTTAGTTAGGGCTTGTTGAGTTTTCGGTTGCATCGGTTGTGTCGAGTTGCTGGTCTTAGTTGTAGTCCTTTAGAGTTTCGAGTTCTTATCACGTTTGGTCACGTACGTTACCTTTTTCATCACTGTTTTAGCCGAATCAGAAACCACTTTGGTTGTCAAGTTCGACTTGGAATCGGTTAAGCGCGTGTTGGCCGAGACCGATTTGAATTCGGGTAGCCTATTCATCTTGTGGTTGCCGAATCTGAGTGCCTCTTTGTTATCAAGTCTGAGTTGAATTCGGTGCTGGTTGCATCTGAGTCCGAACTGTGCACCAGAAGCAATAACACTTCACACATATATTTAAGTCTCGGCCTACTCCAGAGAGAGAGAGAGCGAGAGAGTATCTTTTAATTACCTGTATACCCCTACTCTTTCTGGAAAAAGCGTGTGTGGTGACTTGCTCACTTGTACTCCTTTGTTCATAGCATCTGTTTTTGAGGTTCCCCTGAAAAAGAGAAGAAAAAAAACAAAAGAAGAAAAAGAAACGGAAGAAAAAAAAAGAAGAAGAGAAAAGGAAAAAGAAAGGGGCTGTTCTTTTTGTTTCTGTTTTGATTCTGAAGGTGTGTTGTGACTTTCCTTTGTGTCCAGGCTCGCGCCTCTAGCACGGTCTAGGTTAGGACCAGCACACTCCCACCGTTGAACGATTACTGAGCTTGCTTTTGTGACTAATGTGGTGCTAGTATTTCCTTGTGTTTTTTTAGCCCACCTACAGCTCCACATATCCGACTATGGCTTGATAGGTTTTGTTGCTGCAGCACCGATACACTTCTTTCCAGGTGCTTGACTTGTTGGTTGCCGACCTGTCCTGTTTTGGCTTGGTAAGAACTTGTAAGAGCTTGTTTTAAACAAGTTGAGTTTTAGAGTTTTACAACCAACACATCCTATTAGTTGACAGGAGGATACATATTATTTTTGTGTTTCGTGTTTTCTACTAATCATGGCAGGTGATACGATGATTTTTGAGCTAACGGAACTACACCTTCAGATTCAGGATGTCATTCAACACTTGCCGCTATATGATGGTAAGTTTGATCCTAAAGGATATGTTAAATGGGAACTAGCAGTACATTTAGAATTTCGCAAACATGATTTGTCAGAAGAGCAAAAAATTCTAGCTGCTGGTGGAGTTCTTATTGATTATGCTTTGGCTGTTTGGAAACGCTTGTGTAGACATGATAAGGTACCTAAAACATGGAATGCGTTGAAAACTATTTTGAGAGAGTACTTTGTTCCTGAATATTATGCTAATCATTTGCTTGCTAAGCTACAAAGTTTGAAACAAGGTAGTAACACCGTTGAAACATACTACTTAGATCTCCAGATTCTCATGTTGCAATGTGGTTTGATAGAATGCGAAGATGCTATTGAAAATAGATTTTTGAGAGGGCTGAACAAAGAAATCTATGATATTCTTGTTCATGAAACATACACTTCCTTGAATCAATTGTTAAAATTAGCTTGCACTGCTGAAAATGAGATTTTGTTAGCCTTGCATACTTGCAATGAAGAAGTGCTTTCAGCAGAGGAGATTCCTTTTGTTCCTGTGTATGGTTTTAACAATTTGCAGGAAATTAGGCCCATCTCCAACTCGGGAGATGAGCTGCCATGTGCATCAATGGATAATCAAGAAGACAAGCTTCTTCTGCCATCCTTTCCTAAGGAGGCTCATATAGGTAATGAATGGAGTGTTTCAGATACTAGAGGTGAGTGCCATCAAGATCAAACGCAATTGTCCACTTATCATGCTACTAGAGAACATCAAATAGTGGAAATCATTGCTGATTTGCCTTTGTTACATGGTGATTTGTTTGTTGATCCTTGTGATAAAGAGGAGTTGTGTGATCATACTTCACTCAAATCTACCACACAACTAGTACATGGACATGTGCAATCTGATTTGAATGATGCACATGTTGCTTTTCCTCATGTTCGTTGCGTTAATAATGAGAATGAAGAGCTGAAACTCATATCATGTTTGAATACTTTGGGTTACATTGAGTTTGATATTCTTTGCAATCTAGATTGTTTAGAGAAGAAATTATTTCAGAATTGCATTTCGCCATGTTTTGATCATTGTTCATTCTATGGAATTGGAAAATATAACACTCGTGGAGAGTACATGGTGCGTCGGGTGTATATTTATTTAGATTTGAAACCTCCTTTAAGAGTGCCTCAAAGCGATCAGCAAATGACTTGCATTGAAACTACTTATACCATATCGAGTTTCTTTGCTATTGATAACATGTTGCAGGTCAATTTTCAAGAAGGGGAGAAAATCTTGCTGCCTTGTATTTTATTGGAAGTTTTAGGATTATATTTGAAAGAACTTGAAAAGACTCCATTACTGAACAACACTCGTAACGCCAAACCGAGGACGGTTTGCAGCCAAGAAGGGGAGAATGATGAGGACATCACTAGCATGGATACGACCATATTAGTGCCTTCTTGTCCAAAGGTGAATCAACTCCATATCAAGATTAAATTTGATACATTTGAACAATTAATGCTGCACGATGATTTCTGTGCATTCTCGTTTTCAGAATTACTTGACTGGATAAAGCCGTGTGTGGAAATTACATGGAAAACATGGAGGACCAAAGAAATAGATTGGGGACCAAGCCCAAGTCTTCCCAATGTTCTCCACCAGGCCACCACGTCACTTTTGGTGCAAGGAAAGGAAGAGTCCAAATCCAACACGTTTTGGATATTGGATTCGGACTGGAGGACAGAACCAAGTTGTAACGGCTGCCACGACTTCATACGGACTCCAATTGGGGAGTTCTTGGACTTCATGGAAAGCTTATAAAGTCTACTTTCATATGGATCCGGACTCATATCCATATCTTCTCCGAGGCAGCCACAATCGTTGATTTACTATAAAGACCTTTTCTGTCCACGGTGCTGCGTCACCTGATTTTGGCCTGATGGGGCGTGTATCAATTGGGGCCCAATAGGGGCGCATCCTAGGGTTTAGGGATGACCTCCACCACGTCCTGGTCATCCTCTACCCTCTCATATACCTCCATAGCCACCACGAACAGATTGGGTTTTGTTTTGTTGAAAGTTTAGCCATTGCTACTTGCTTGTAGACGCATGTGTCGGCTAGACCATCCGTTCTACTCGATTCAGAACCCCACCTTTGTGATTTTAGATTGGTTCTTATCTCCATATTTGCAATTGAGTTGCTTGTTCTACTTGTTCTTGCTTGTTCTTCGATTGCTTGCAGGACGAGTGCCCTAGTGGCCGGGTGTTGCGCTCCACAAGATCGCAGCAGCCATTGGAGGTGGTGTATCGGTTGCTAAGGCGCAGCATCCTTGGAAGGCTGTAGTCGGGCCGTGAACATCGTCTCCATCCACCAATCGAGTTATCTATCCCCTCTCACCGAAAGATTGGGAACAAACCCTAACGGGTTCGCATCAGTAAGCAAGGAACGAGTTTACCTGATAATTTAGCTCTCGTGCACGAGCTCTTGTCATTGGTCCTTGCTGCGTAGTAGGCATGGGTGTATCGTTAGGAGGGATGTCCTCATCATCCTCCTCTTCTTGCATTTGAGTCGTCCTCGACTCAAGTTCATCTTCCTCACCCAAATATGGTTTCAAATCTGCAATGTTAAATGTGGGGCTAACCCCAAAATCTGCAGGCAACTCAAGTTTGTATGCATTATCATTTATCTTAGCTACAACTTTAAAATGGCCATCAGCTCTCGGAAGCAACTTTGACTTCCTCAAATCAGGAAACCGATCCTTTCTCAAGTGCAGCCAAACCAAATCACCTGGTTCAAAAGTGACATGCTTCTTTCCTCTGCTACCAGCAAGTTTATATTTAGCATTCATGGTTTCTATGTTCTCCTTTGTGGTCTCATGCATTTTCAACATCAACTCAGCACGTTGTTTAGCATCAAAATTCAATCTCTCAGAAGTTGGTAGAGGCAGCAAATCAATAGGGGCTCGAGGCACAAAACCATAAACAATCTCAAAAGGGCTCTTTTTAGTAGTAGAATGTTGTGAACGGTTGTAAGCAAACTCAACATGAGGCAAACATTCTTCCCACATTTTTATGTTCTTTTTCAAAATAGCCCTAAGCATTGTAGATAAAGTTCTATTCACAACCTCAGTTTGTCCATCAGTTTGGGGATGACATGTAGTAGAAAATAGCAGCTTAGTACCTAATTTAGCCCACAAAGTTCTCCAAAAATGACTAAGAAATTTTGCATCACGATCTGAAACAATTGTGTTTGGCACACCATGCAAACGAACAATTTCACGAAAGAACAAATCAGCAACATGAGTAGCATTATCGGTCTTATGACATGGTATGAAATGTACCATCTTAGAAAATCTATCCACAACCACAAAAACACTATCCCTCCCATTCTTTGTTCTAGGCAGTCCTAAAACAAAGTCCATTGAAATATCCTCCCATGGTGCATTAGGAACAGGTAGAGGCATGTACAAACCATGAGGATTAAGGCGTGACTTAGCTTTTTGGCATGTTGTGCAGCGAGCAACAAATCTCTCCACGTCCCTCCGCATCTTGGGCCAAAAGAAATGATCAGCAAGGACGTCTTCTATCTTCTTCACACCAAAGTGTCCCATCAGCCCTCCTCCATGTGCTTCCTGCAGTAATAACAAACTCACGGAGCTAGCCGGAATGCATAGCTTGTTAGCTCTAAAAATAAACCCATCAGTTAGGACAAATTTGTTCCAAGTTTTCCCCTCCTTACAGTTCAACAACACATCCTTAAAATCATCATCATGAGCATATTGTGCTTTAATCGTTTCCAAGCCAAAAATTTTGCAATCAAGTTGGGATAACATAGTGTAACACCTAGACAAAGCATCAGCAATGATATTCTCCTTCCCTTTCTTGTGTTTGATGACATAAGGGAAAGATTCAATGAATTCAACCCATTTAGCATGCCTACGATTCAGTTTTGCTTGACTTCGAATGTGTTTTAAGGACTCATGATCAGAATGTATAACAAACTCTTTGGGCCACAAATAGTGCTGCCAAGTTTCCAAAGTTCGAACTAAAGCAAGCAATTCCTTATCGTAAGTAGAATAGTTCAAGCTAGGTCCACTCAATTTCTCACTGAAATATGCTACAGGCTTACCATCTTGCAGCAGCACGCCACCCAACCCAATTCCACTAGCATCACATTCAAGTTCAAATGTTTTATTGAAATCTGGAAGTTGGAGCAAGGGTGCATGAGTTAACTTATCTTTGAGCATGCTGAAAGCATCCTGTTGAGCTACAGCCCAAGTGAAGGTTGTACCCTTCTTAGTGAGTTCATGCAACGGGGCTGCAATGGTGCTAAAGTCCTTCACAAAGCGACGATAAAATCCAGCAAGTCCTAGAAAGCTTCGCACTTGGGTGACCGTTGTGGGAACCGGCCAGCTGTGAATGGCTTCAACCTTGGCTTGATCGACTTGAATTCCCTGCGGTGTCACAACATAGCCAAGAAAAGAGACTCGATCTGTGCAAAAGGTGCACTTCTCAAGGTTACCAAACAAACGTGCATCACGGAGAGCATCCAAAACAGCACTTGGTGCTGAATTTCTTTAGTTTTTTCAGGGTTGGTCCTGTATGGTGCACGATTGGGCAAGGAGGCCCCAGGAATAAGGTCAATCTGGTGATCAATCCCACGAATTGGTGGCAGCCTCGGTGGCACCTCCTTTGGAAAAACATCCGCATACTCCTGCAAAAGATTAGTGACAACAGGGGGCAAGGAAAGAGGTATGTCCTGAAGTGAAAACAAGGTTTGTTTGCAAATCAAGGCATAGCAAACAGCAGTGGTAGCATCAATCTCATCCAAATCAGATTTAGTAGCAATGAAACATGCCCCTTTCAGCCTGATCTCATTTCTGTTATCATGAACAGATTTGGCACTTCTCTTTTTGTGCTTCTCAAGTTCATTTGCCACAATCTGATTTTCACTTTTAGCCTGTTCCTGATTCTTCATTTTACTAGCTCTAGTAAGTTCGTCTTTTAAAATTGCTTCAGGAGACATTGGATGCAACACAATCCTTTTATCATGGTATTGGAAGGAATACTGATTTGATCTACCATGATGCATAGAATCTTTATCAAATTGCCATGGCCTTCCTAGCAGAATACTACATGCTTGCATTGGCACAACATCACATTCAACAACATCTTTGTAGGATCCGATGGCAAGATTAATTCGCACAAGTTTTGTTACCTTTGCCTTACCGGTGTTATTCAGCCATTGAATGCAATATGGATGCGGGTGTGGTTGGGTGGTTAGCGAAAGCTTCTCCACCATGTCGCTGCTGGCCAAGTTGTTGCAGCTACCTCCATCGATGATCACTCGACATGAACGCTCTTTGATGACACACTTTGTTTGGAACAATGTGTGCCGCTGATTTTGCTCCGCTTTCTCCATTTGTGCGCTCAGCACACGCTGCACAATTAGGCTCTCATAGCGGTCGGCTTCAGCTGCATTAATATGTTCTTCCGAGCAGCCCTCACTTCCTGCATGGTCAGCCGCAAGCAATGCAAGTATATCTTCATCAAGTTCACTAGTAGATGAGTACTCACCATCATTTTTGACCACCAAAACACGCTTGCTTGGGCAGTCACGCATGACATGTCCAAATCCCTTGCAGCGGTGGCACTGAACATCTCTTGTTCTACCTGTGGATGCCACCGATGAAGTGGTTGCAGCAGGTTTTTGCGTTGTCTTTGCTGCTGAATTTGCAGGGTTGTCACGAGGCTTGTCGCTAGAAGGTGGGGCTGCTGTTCGAGCTGACGATGAATAAGGTGCAGCAGCACGTCCAGTTGATGGAATGCTTGAGCGGGGCTGCGTGGAAAAATTCCTCCCTGCAGAAATGTTAGTCCTGGTACTTGCACGTCGTCCCTGCACTTCCCTTTCAGCTTTGCAAGCAAGATGGAACAAACGGGTTATGTTAGTGTACTCTTTATAAGCAAGGATGTCCTGAATTTCCCGGTTTAACCCGCCCAAAAATCTAGCCATAGCAGTTTCCACATCCTCCTCTAAATTGCAGCGTAGTATGCCCATTTGCAGCTCTTGATAGTATTATTCTACACTTTTAGTACCTTGTTTTAACTGCTGCAGCTGGTTTAAAAGACCACGTGCATAGTAAGATGGAACAAATCTAGCCCTCATGATCCGTTTCAAAGCATCCCAAGTTTGTGGCATGTTGTTAGGATTTTTCTTGCCATGTTCTATCCACCAAACGGAAGCAAAATCAGTGAATTCACTAGTTGCAGCCCTAACACATGCATTTTCAGGAAAATCATGACAAGTAAACTTTTGTTCAACAGCCATCTCCCAAGTAAGATAAGCATCCGGATCATATTTACCATCAAAAGAGGGTATCTTAAATTTTATCTTACTGAAAGCAATGTCATTGTTATGTACCTCATGTGGACGTTGTCCACCCATACCTTGACGGTTACGATGTAGACGTCGCTGGCCTCGATCCTCAACTTCGGTGTCAGCAGCATAATCAGCACCTGAATTTTCTGCGCCGTCCTCATCCTCCTGGCCACGTCCTCTACGCTGATCATTCGTCTTCGCGTGGAGCTCATCAAAGCGCCTTAGAAGAGCAGCGAGACTCTTGTCCACGCGAGCAACCGTCGTCTCCAAACCTGCAAGCTTGGTGTTGTTGGAAATCTGTGCGGCCTCCATTTGCCCAATCTTTTCATTTATCACCTGCAAATCATTATCAATTCCAAAGGTGTACTCCCTCACTTGCTTTTGAAAATGCTGTACGATGCCTTTGGTGCGAGGTGTAAGCAGACCTCCACCATCCTCATCCTCACTCCCTGCACCTGCCATGGTTAGCTTGCAGCAAACAAAGTCACAAGAAGTTGCCTACCAACTAAAGGAAATAGGTGGTGGCACACTATATGTTCACTCACACTTGTCCATTCAAGTTCTTACATGTTCTTACCAAGCAAGACAGGAGGTGTCGGCAGCCAGCAAGAACAACACAAATGGTTACACAAGCACAACCCCGTGATGTAGTAGATGATTTGTGGAGCTATAGGTGGCTGCAAATAAAACAAATTAAGGTACAACTAGAACCACATTAGTCAAAGCAAGTTGAATAGACATTCATTGATGGTCCTATGCTGGTCCTAGTGCCAAATCAAGCTAGAGATGTGAGCCTGAACACAAATATTGTCACACACCAAGACAGCAAGGAATGCAAGAAAATAACAGCTCTATTCCCTTCACTTTTTTTTCTCTTCTCTTCTCTTTCTTTTTTTTTGCTCTTTCTTTTTCAGGGGCTAAAACTCTTTTGAAAACCCAACAACCCAAACAAAGGGATTGCTGCACACAACTCCTTTGAAATTAGTTCCAACATCTCAACTTTCAGACAGCAGGTCGTGAATCTCAAGTGCTATTGCGACGCGCTCAGAAGGAGTTAGGGAGCAAATTTAGATCCGTTGGAAAGAACATGAGATAAGCTTTTCAGATTGTATTTAAACATTTGAATCGGACATGTAACACAAGATATAGGACTGTTTTCTTCTAGTGCTCAGATCTGGGAAGATGGATTCGTGGTGGCAGAAATGACAGCGGAAATATGAATAGATTTGGTGGATTTCGTGGTAACTAAAACGTGACCAGAACTCAAAACTCTAAGGATTGAACCACTAAGAACCAGCAACTAGCCCAAACAATGCAACTGAAAACTCAACAAGCAAAGAACTAAGCAGAACAGCAAAAGCTCAAACTTGTTGTTGGGCTTTTCAGATCTAGCCTATTTTTGTGTAGTTTTCTGGACTGTAGATAAAGGGATTGGTAGAATCTCTCACCGAAAAAAACCTTGCTCTGATTACCACATGATGGAACCCATTGGGGTTTGCTCCCGATCTTTCGATGAGAGTGGGGGATAACTCGATTTGAGGAGGATCGACGTTGTGCTGCCCGACTACAACACCACAAGGGCTGCGCTGCGCCTTAGCGACAGTTACACCGACTCCAATTTGTGTTGTTCTTGCTGTTCCAAGAACATCCTTGAACCTGCAAGCAAATCGAAGAACAAGCAAGAACAAGTGGACAAGCAAACAGCACACAGACCTTGCCCAAAGGATAAATCTGATACACACGAAGTTGGGGTTCTGAATCGAGCAAATCGGGTGGTCTAATCGACACACGTGTTTACAAGGAAGTAGCAATAGCTAACTTACAACCAAACAAAACCCAAGTGTCAAATGGTGGCTGGTGGTGGTTTATATAGGTGGGGGGGTAGCCAAGAGGCGTGGGGGGTGTAAACCCTAACTTAGAATGGGCCCCTAGTGGGCCTCAGCCCAAGACTGGAAGACTGAACGTCATTTTGGCGATTCTGCTTAACTCCTTTGGAATTTCGTCTTGAGTTGGATCCATCTGAAAGTAGACTTCAGCAGCTTTCCAACAAGTACTTATGTGCTTCAAACAATATTCGGAGCTAAGAGTTATGGCCTTCCAAAGTTGCCCCTTCCTGGAGGTCCGAACTGGTATGGTCCGATCTGATCATCCACACTCGCTTTCTTGTCGTGTTTGCTCTCCCTCCAATCTGGTTCATGTCCCATGTTCCTAAGAATTTAGTAGTACCCCATTCATGGATGATGGTTTGTGGAAAGCAAAGAACGAGTTTACCTGATAATTTAGCTCTCGTGCACGAGCTCTTGTCATTGGTCCTTGCTGCGTAGTAGGTATGGGTGTATCGTTGGGAGGGATATCCTCATCACATTAACGCACAAGTTCGCTAAATGAAGTCGCGTCTTAAGTTTTCACAACCAACGCACCAGATCCACTCCATTGGACCCAAAACTCATGTTTTGCGGCCTCTCGGACCGTTTCGTTACCGCACGAAAGACGATGCAAGACAAGACGAACAAGCGCCATTAACGCACAAGTTCGCTAAATGAAGTTGCGTTGGCATTTTTCGCAACGAACGCATGTGATCCACTCCATTGGACCCAAAACTCATGTTTTGGGGTGTTTCGGACCGTTCCGTTACTGCATGAAAGTCGATGCAATACTTGACGAACTAGCGCCATTAACGCCCAAGTTCGCTAAATGAAGTTGCTTTGGCTTTTTTCGCTACGAACGGATGTGATCCACTCCATTGGACCAAGAACTCATATTTTGGGGTGTTTCGGACCGTTTCGTCACAGCACGAAAGTCGATGCAAAACTGGCCGAACTAGTGCCATTAACGCACAAGTTCGCTAAATGAAGTTGCATTGGCTTTTTTCGCAACGAACGCACCCGTTCCACTCCATTGGACCTAAAACTCATGTTTTGGGGCGTCTCGGACCGTTTCGTTACTGCACGAAAGTCGAAGCAAAACTGGCCGAACTGGAGTCATAAACGCACAAGTTCGCTAAATGAAGTCGCGTCTTAATTTTTCTCAACCAACGGACCCGATCCACTCCATTGGACCCAAAACTTATGTTTTGGGGCGTCTCGGACCGTTTCGTTACTGCATGAAAGTCGATGCAATACTTGACGAACTTGCGCCATTAACACCCAAGTTCGCTAAATGAAGTTGCGTTGGCTTTTTTCGCAACGAATGGATGTGATCCACTCCATTGGAACCAAAACTCATATTTTGGGGTGTTTCGGACCGTTTCGTTACAGCATGAAAGTCGATGCAAAACTGGCCGAACTGGAGCCATTAACGCACAAGTTCGCTAAATGAAGTTGCATTGGCTTTTTTCGCAACGAACGCACCCGTTCCACTCCATTGGACCCAAAACTCATGTTTTGGGGCGTCTCGGACCGTTTCGTTACTGCACGAAAGTCGAAGCAAAACTGGCCGAACTGGAGCCATAAACGCACAAGTTCGCTAAATGAAGTCGCGTCTTAAGTTTTCTCAACCAACACACCCGATCCACTCCATTGGACCCAAAACTCATGTTTTGCGGCCTCTCGGACCGTTTCGTTACCGCACGAAAGACGATGCAAGACAAGACGAACAAGCGCCATTAACGCACAAGTTCGCTAAATGAAGTTGCGTTGGCATTTTTCGCAACGAACGCATGTGATCCACTCCATTGGACCCAAAACTCATGTTTTGGGGTGTTTCGGACCGTTTCGTTACTGCATGAAAGTCGATGCAATACTTGACGAACTAGCGCCATTAACGCCCAAGTTCGCTAAATGAAGTTGCTTTGGCTTTTTTCGCTACGAACGGATGTGATCCACTCCATTGGACCAAGAACTCATATTTTGGGGTGTTTCGGACCGTTTCGTCACAGCACGAAAGTCGATGCAAAACTGGCCGAACTAGTGCCATTAACGCACAAGTTCGCTAAATGAAGTTGCATTGGCTTTTTTCGCAACGAACGCACCCGTTCCACTCCATTGGACCTAAAACTCATGTTTTGGGGCGTCTCGGACCGTTTCGTTACTGCACGAAAGTCGAAGCAAAACTGGCCGAACTGGAGTCATAAACGCACAAGTTCGCTAAATGAAGTCGCGTCTTAATTTTTCTCAACCAACGGACCCGATCCACTCCATTGGACCCAAAACTTATGTTTTGGGGCGTCTCGGACCGTTTCGTTACTGCATGAAAGTCGATGCAATACTTGATGAACTTGCGCCATTAACACCCAAGTTCGCTAAATGAAGTTGCGTTGGCTTTTTTCGCAACGAATGGATGTGATCCACTCCATTGGAACCAAAACTCATATTTTGGGGTGTTTCGGACCGTTTCGTTACAGCATGAAAGTCGATGCAAAACTGGCCGAACTGGAGCCATTAACGCACAAGTTCGCTAAATGAAGTTGCATTGGCTTTTTTCGCAACGAACGCACCCGTTCCACTCCATTGGACCCAAAACTCATGTTTTGGGGCGTCTCGGACCGTTTCGTTACTGCACGAAAGTCGAAGCAAAACTGGCCGAACTGGAGCCATAAACGCACAAGTTCGCTAAATGAAGTCGCGTCTTAATTTTTCTCAACCAACACACCCGATCCACTCCATTGGAACCAAAACTTATGTTTTGGGGCGTCTCGGATCGTTTCGTTACTGCATGAAAGTCGATGCAATAGTTGACGAACTAGCGCCATTAACGCCCAAGTTCGCTAAATGAAGTTGCGTTGGCTTTTTTTCGCAACGAACGGATGTGATCCACTCCATTGGACCAAAAACTCATATTTTGGGGTGTTTCGGACCGTTTCATCACAGCACGAAAGTCGATGCAAAACTGGCCGAACTAGTGCCATTAACGCACAAGTTCGCTAAATGAAGTTGAATTGGCTTTTTCACAACGAACGCACCCGATCCACTCCATTGGACCCAAAACTCATGTTTTGGGGTGTCTCGGACCGTTTCGTTACTGCACGAAAGTCGATGCAAAACAGGCCGAACTAGTGCCATTAACACACAAGTTCGCTAAGCAAACTCTTGTCTTAATTTTTCGCAACGAATGCACCCGATCCACTCCATTGGACCCAAAACTCATGTTTTGGGGTATTTCGGACCGTTTCGTTACTGCACGAAAGTCGATGCAAAACTGGCCGAACTGGTGCCATTAACGCACAAGTTCGCTAAATGAAGTCATGTGTGAATTTTTCACAACGAACGTACCCGATCCACTCCATTGGACTCAAAACTCATGTTTTTGGGGCGTTTCGGACCGTTTCGTTGCTGCACGAAAGTTGATGCAAAACTGGCCGAACTGGAGCCATTAACGCACAAGTTCGCTAAATGAAGTCGCGTCTTAATTTTTCGCAACCAACGCACCCGATCCACTCCATTGGACCCAAAACTCATGTTTTGGGATATTTCGGACCGTTTCGTTACTGCATGAAAGTCGATCCAAAACTGGCCGAACTGGTGCCATTAACGCACAAGTTCGCTAAATGAAGTCCTGTGTGAATTTTTCATAACGAACGTACCTGATCCACTCCATTGGACTCAAAACTCATGTTTTGGGGCGTTTCGGACCATTTCGTTGCTGCACGAAAGCTGATGCAAAACTGGCCAAACTGGAGCCATTAACGCACAAGTTCGCTAAATGAAGTCGCGTCTTAGTTTTTCGCAACCAACGCACCCGATCCAGTCCATTGGACCCAAAACTCATGTTTTGGGACGTCTCGGACCGTTTCGTTACTGCCCGAAAGTCGATGGAAAACTTGACGAACTAGCGCCATTAACGGACAAGTTCGCTAAATGAAGTTGCGTTGGATTTTTTCGCAACGAACGCATGTGATCCACCCCATTGGACCCAAAACTCATGTTTTGTGGCATTTCAGACCATTCCGTTACAGCAGGAAAGTCGATGAAAGACTGGCCGAACTGGTGCTATTAACGCACAAGTTCGCGAAATGAATTTGCGTTGGCTTTTTTCGCAAGGAACGCACCCGATCCACTCCATTGGACCCAAAACTCATGTTTTGGGGCGTGTCGGACCGTTTCTTTACTGCACGAAAGTTGATGCAAAACTGGCCGGACTAGCGCCATTAACGCACAAGTTCGCTAAACAAACTCTTCTCTTAATTTTTCGCAACGAACGCACCCGATCCACTCCAATGGACCCAAAACTCATGTTTTGGGGCATTTCGGACCGTTTCGTTACTGCACGAATGTTGATGTAAAACTAGCCGAACTGGTGCCATTAACGCACAAGTTCGCTAAATGAAGTCACGTCTGAATTTTTCGCAATGAACGTACCCGATCCACTCCATTGGACCCAAAACTACTGTTTTGGAGCGTTTCGGACCGTATCATTACTGCACGAAAGTCGAACAAAACTGGCCGAACTGGAGTCATAAATGCACAAGTTCGCTAAATGAAGTTGCGTCTTAATTTTTCTCAACCAACGCACCCGATCCACTCCATTGGACCCAAAACTTATGTTTTGGGGCGTCTCGGACCGTTTCGTTACTGCATGAAAGTCGATGCAATACTTGACGAACTTGCGCCATTAACACCCAAGTTCGCTAAATGAAGTTGCGTTGTCTTTTTTCACAACGAACGGATGTGATCCACTCCATTGGAACCAAAACTCATATTTTGGGGTGTTTCGGACCGTTTCGTTACAGCACGAAAGTCGATGCAAAACTGGCCGAACTGGTTCCATTAACGCACAAGTTCGCTAAATGAAGTTGCATTGGCTTTTTTTCGCAACGAACGTACCCGTTCCACTCCATTGGACCCAAAACTCATGTTTTGGGGCGTCTCGGACCGTTTCGTTACTGCACGAAAGTCGAAGCAAAACTGGCCGAACTGGAGCCATAAACGCACAAGTTCGCTAAATGAAGTCGTGTCTTAATTTTTCTCAACCAACACACCCGATCCACTCCATTGGCCCCAAAACTTATGTTTTGGGGCGTCTCGGACCGTTTCGTTACTGCATGAAAGTCGATGCAATACTTGACGAACTAGCGCCATTAACGCCCAAGTTCGCTAAATGAAGTTGCGTTGGCTTTTTTCGCAACGAACGGATGTGATCCACTCCATTGGACCAAAAACTCATATTTTGGGGTGTTTCGGACCGTTTCGTCACAGCACGAAAGTCGATACAAAACTGGCCGAACTAGTGCCATTAACGCACAAGTTCGCTAAATGAAGTTGCATTGGCTTTTTTCACAACGAACGCACCCGATCCACTCCATTGGACCCAAAACTCATGTTTTGGGTTTACTCGGACCGTTTCGTTACTGCACAAAAGTCGATGTAAAACAGGCCGAACTAGTGCCATTAACGCACAAGTTCGCTAAACAAACTCTTGTATTAATTTTTCGCAAGGAACGCACCCGATCCACTCCATTGGACCCAAAACTCATGTTTTGGGGCGTGTCGGACCGTTTCTTTACTGCACGAAAGTCGATGCAAAACTGGCCGGACTAGCGCCATTAACGCACAAGTTCGCTAAACAAACTCTTCACTTAATTTTTCGCAACGAACGCACCCCGATCCACTCCAATGGACCCAAAACTCATGTTTTGGGGCATTTCGGACCGTTTCGTTACTGCACGAATGTTGATGCAAAACTAGCCGAACTGGTGCCATTAACGCACAAGTTCGCTAAATGAAGTCACGTCTGAATTTTTCGCAACGAACGTACCCGATCCACTCCATTGGACCCAAAACTACTGTTTTGGAGCGATTCGGACCGTATCATTACTGCACGAAAGTCGAACAAAACTGGCCGAACTGGAGTCATAAACGCACAAGTTCGCTAAATGAAGTCGCGTCTTAATTTTTCTCAACCAACACACCCGATCCACTCCATTGGATCCAAAACTTATGTTTTGGGGCGTCTCGGACCGTTTCGTTACTGCATGAAAGTCGATGCAATACTTGACGAACTTGCGCCATTAACACCCAAGTTCGCTAAATGAAGTTGCGTTGGCTTTTTTCGCAACGAACGGATGTGATCCACTCCATTGGAACCAAAACTCATATTTTGGGGTGTTTCGAACCGTTTCGTTACAGCAGGAAAGTCGATGCAAAACTGGCCGAACTGGTGCCATTAACGCACAAGTTCGCTAAATGAAGTTGCATTGGCTTTTTTCGCAAGGAACGCACCCGATCCACTCCATTGGACCCAAAACTCATGTTTTGGGGCGTGTCGGACCGTTTCTTTACTGCACGAAAGTCGATGCAAAACTGGCCGGACTAGCGCCATTAACGCACAAGTTCGCTAAACAAACTCTTCTCTTAATTTTTCGCAACGAACGCACCCGATCTACTCCAATGGACCCAAAACTCATGTTTTGGGGCATTTCGGACCGTTTCGTTACTGCACGAATGTTGATGTAAAACTAGCCGAACTGGTGCCATTAAAGCACAAGTTCGCTAAATGAAGTCACGTCTGAATTTTTCGCAACGAACGTACCCGATCCACTCCATTGGACCCAAAACTACTGTTTTGGCGCGTTTTGGACCGTATCATTACTGCACGAAAGTCGAACAAAAACTGGCCGAACTGGAGTCATAAATGCACAAGTTCGCTAAATGAAATTGCGTCTTAATTTTTCTCAACCAACGCACCCAATCCACTCCATTGGAACCAAAAACTTATGTTTTGGGGCGTCTCGGACCGTTTCGTTACTGCATGAAAGTCGATGCAATATTTGACGAACTTGCGCCATTAACACCCAAGTTCGCTAAATGAAGTTGCGTTGTCTTTTTTCACAACGAACGGATGTGATCCACTCCATTGGAACCAAAACTCATATTTTGGGGTGTTTCGGACCGTTTCGTTACAGCACGAAAGTCGATGCAAAACTGGCCGAACTGGTTCCATTAACGCACAAGTTCGCTAAATGAAGTTGCATTGGCTTTTTTCGCAACGAACGCACCCGTTCCACTCCATTGGACCCAAAACTCATGTTTTGGGGCGTCTCGGACCGTTTCGTTACTGCACGAAAGTCGAAGCAAAACTGGCCGAACTGGAGCCATAAACGCACAAGTTCGCTAAATGAAGTCGCGTCTTAATTTTTCTCAACCAACACACCCGATCCACTCCATTGGCCCCAAAACTTATGTTTTGGGGCGTCTCGGACCGTTTCGTTACTGCATGAAAGTCGATGCAATACTTGACGAACTAGCGCCATTAACGCCCAAGTTCGCTAAATGAAGTTGCGTTGGCTTTTTTCGCAACGAACGGATGTGATCCACTCCATTGGACCAAAAACTCATATTTTGGGGTGTTTCGGACCGTTTCGTCACAGCACGAAAGTCGATACAAAACTGGCCGAACTAGTGCCATTAACGCACAAGTTCGCTAAATGAAGTTGCATTGGCTTTTTTCACAACGAACGCACCCGATCCACTCCATTGGACCCAAAACTCATGTTTTGGGTTTACTCGGACCGTTTCGTTACTGCACGAAAGTCGATGTAAAACAGGCCGAACTAGTGCCATTAACGCACAAGTTCGCTAAACAAACTCTTGTCTTAATTTTTTCGCAAGGAACGCACCCGATCCACTCCATTGGACCCAAAACTCATGTTTTGGGGCGTGTCGGACCGTTTCTTTACTGCACGAAAGTCGATGCAAAACTGGCCGGACTAGCGCCATTAACGCACAAGTTCGCTAAACAAACTCTTCTCTTAATTTTTCGCAACGAACGCACCCGATCCACTCCAATGGACCCAAAACTCATGTTTTGGGGCATTTCGGACCGTTTCGTTACTGCACGAATGTTGATGTAAAACTAGCCGAACTGCTGCCATTAAAGCACAAGTTCGCTAAATGAAGTCACGTCTGAATTTTTCGCAACGAACGTACCCAATCCACTCCATTGGACCCAAAACTACTGTTTTTGGAGCGTTTTGGACCGTATCATTACTGCACGAAAGTCGAACAAAACTGGCCGAACTGGAGTCATAAATGCACCAAGTTCGCTAAATGAAGTTGCGTCTTAATTTTTCTCAACCAACGCACCCGATCCACTCCATTGGACCCAAAACTTATGTTTTGGGGCGTCTCGGACCGTTTCGTTACTGCATGAAAGTCGATGCAATACTTGACGAACTTGCGCCATTAACACCCAAGTTCGCTAAATGAAGTTGCGTTGTCTTTTTTCACAACGAACGGATGTGATGCACTCCATTGGAACCAAAACTCATATTTTGGGGTGTTTCGGACCGTTTCGTTACAGCACGAAAGTCGATGCAAAACTGGCCGAACTGGTTCCATTAACGCACAAGTTCGCTAAATGAAGTTGCATTGGCTTTTTTCGCAACGAACGCACCCGTTCCACTCCATTGGACCCAAAACTCATGTTTTGGGGCGTCTCGGACCGTTTCGTTACTGCACGAAAGTCGAAGCAAAACTGGCCGAACTGGAGCCATAAACGCACAAGTTCGCTAAATGAAGTCGCGTCTTAATTTTTCTCAACCAACACACCCGATCCACTCCATTGGCCCCAAAACTTATGTTTTGGGGCGTCTCGGACCGTTTCGTTACTGCATGAAAGTCGATGCAATACTTGACGAACTAGCGCCATTAACGCCCAAGTTCGCTAAAATGAAGTTGCGTTGGCTTTTTTCGCAACGAACGGATGTGATCCACTCCATTGGACCAAAAACTCATATTTTGGGGTGTTTCGGACCGTTTCGTCACAGCACGAAAGTCGATACAAAACTGGCCGAACTAGTGCCATTAATGCACAAGTTCGCTAAATGAAGTTGCATTGGCTTTTTTCACAACGAACGCACCCGATCCACTCCATTGGACCCAAAACTCATGTTTTGGGTTTACTCGGACCGTTTCGTTACTGCACGAAAGTCGATGTAAAACAGGCCGAACTAGTGCCATTAACGCACAAGTTCGCTAAACAAACTCTTGTCTTAATTTTTCGCAAGGAACGCACCCGATCCACTCCATTGGACCCAAAACTCATGTTTTGGGGCGTGTCGGACCGTTTCTTTACTGCACGAAAGTCGATGCAAAACTGGCCGGACTAGCGCCATTAACGCACCAAGTTCGCTAAACAAACTCTTCTCTTAATTTTTCGCAACGAACGCACCCGATCCACTCCAATGGACCCAAAACTCATGTTTTGGGGCATTTCGGACCGTTTCGTTACTGCACGAATGTTGATGTAAAACTAGCCGAACTGGTGCCATTAACGCACAAGTTCGCTAAATGAAGTCACGTCTGAATTTTTCGCAACGAACGTACCCGATCCACTCCATTGGACCCAAAACTATTGTTTTGGAGCGTTTCGGACCGTATCATTACTGCACGAAAGTCGAAACAAAACTGGCCAAACTGGAGTCATAAATGCACAAGTTCGCTAAATGAAGTTGCGTCTTAATTTTTCTCAACCAACGCACCCGATCCACTCCATTGGACCCAAAACTTATGTTTTGGGGCGTCTCGGACCGTTTCGTTACTGCATGAAAGTCGATGCAATACTTGACGAACTTGCGCCATTAACACCCAAGTTCGCTAAATGAAGTTGCGTTGTCTTTTTTCACAACGAACGGATGTGATCCACTCCATTGGAACCAAAACTCATATTTTGGGGTGTTTCGGACCGTTTCGTTACAGCACGAAAGTCGATGCAAAACTGGCCGAACTGGTTCCATTAACGCACAAGTTCGCTAAATGAAGTTGCATTGGCTTTTTTCGCAACGAACGCACCCGTTCCACTCCATTGGACCCAAAACTCATGTTTTGGGGCGTCTCGGACCGTTTCGTTACTGCACGAAAGTCGAAGCAAAACTGGCCGAACTGGAGCCATAAACGCACAAGTTCGCTAAATGAAGTCGCGTCTTAATTTTTCTCAACCAACACACCCGATCCACTCCATTGGCCCCAAAACTTATGTTTTGGGGCGTCTCGGACCGTTTCGTTACTGCATGAAAGTCGATGCAATACTTGACGAACTAGCGCCATTAACGCCCAAGTTCGCTAAATGAAGTTGCGTTGGCTTTTTTCGCAACGAATGGATGTGATCCACTCCATTGGACCAAAAACTCATATTTTGGGGTGTTTCGGACCGTTTCGTCACAGCACGAAAGTCGATACAAAACTGGCCGAACTAGTGCCATTAACGCACAAGTTCGCTAAATGAAGTTGCATTGGCTTTTTTCACAACGAACGCACCCAATCCACTCCATTGGACCCAAAACTCATGTTTTGGGTTTACTCGGACCGTTTCGTTACTGCACGAAAGTCGATGTAAAACAGGCCGAACTAGTGCCATTAACGCACAAGTTCGCTAAACAAACTCTTGTCTTAATTTTTCGCAAGGAACGCACCCGATCCACTCCATTGGACCCAAAACTCATGTTTTGGGGCGTGTCGGACCGTTTCTTTACTGCACGAAAGTCGATGCAAAACTGGCCGGACTAGCGCCATTAACGCACAAGTTCGCTAAACAAACTCTTCACTTAATTTTTCGCAACGAACGCACCCGATCCACTCCAATGGACCCAAAACTCATGTTTTGGGGCATTTCGGACCGTTTCGTTACTGCACGAATGT
This sequence comes from Panicum hallii, assembly GCF_002211085.1. NCBI lineage: Eukaryota > Viridiplantae > Streptophyta > Magnoliopsida > Poales > Poaceae > Panicum > Panicum hallii. The sequence goes on from NW_020356271.1 coordinate 49,314, forward strand.
TGATGCAAAACTAGCCGAACTGGTGCCATTAACGCACAAGTTCGCTAAATGAAGTCACGTCTGAATTTTTCGCAACGAACGTACCCGATCCACTCCATTGGACCCAAAACTACTGTTTTGTAGCGTTTCGGACCGTATCATTACTGCACGAAAGTCGAACAAAACTGGCCGAACTGGAGTCATAAACGCACAAGTTCGCTAAATGAAGTCGCGTCTTAATTTTTCTCAACCAACGCACCCGATCCACTCCATTGGACCCAAAACTTATGTTTTGGGGCATCTCGGACCGTTTCGTTACTGCATGAAAGTCGATGCAATACTTGATGAACTTGCGCCATTAACACCCAAGTTCGCTAAATGAAGTTGCGTTGGCTTTTTTCGCAACGAACGGATGTGATCCACTCCATTGGAACCAAAACTTATATTTGGGGTGTTTCGGACGGTTTCGTTACAGCACGAAAGTCGATACAAAACTAGCCGAACTGGTGCCATTAATGCACACGTTCGCTAAATGAAGTTGCATTGGCTTTTTTCGCAACGAACGCACCCGTTCCACACCATTGGACCCAAAACTCATGTTTTGGGGCGTCTCGGACCGTTTCATTACTGCACGAAAGTCGATGCAAAACTGGCCGAACTAGCACCATTAACGCCCAAGTTCGCTAAACAACTCTTGTCTTAATTTTTCGAAACGAACGCACCCGATCCACTCCATTGGATCCAAAACTCATGTTGCGTTGGCATTTTTCGCAACGAACGCATGTGATCCACTCCATTGGACCCAAAACTCATGTTTTGGGGTGTTTCGGACCGTTCCGTTACAGCACGAAAGTCGATGAAAAACTGGCCGAACTAGTGCCATTAACGCACAAGTTCGCGAAATGAAGTTGCGTTGGCTTTTTTTCGCAACAAAGGCACCCGATCCACTCCATTGGACCCAAAACTCATGTTTTGGGGCGTGTCGGACCGTTTGTTTACTGCACGAAAGTCGATGCAAAACTGGCCGAACTAGCGCCATTAACGCACAAGTTCGCTCAACAAACTGTTGTCTTAATTTTTCGCAACGAACGCACCCGATCCACTCCATTGGACCCAAAACTCATGTTTTGGGGCATTTCGGACCGTTTCGTTACTGCACGAATGTCGATGCAAAACTGGCCAAACTGGTGCCATTAACGCACAAATTCGCTAAATGAAGTCACGTCTGAATTTTTCGCAATGAACTTACCAGATCTACTCCATTGGACCCAAAACTCCTGTTTTGGGGCGTTTCGGACCGTTTCTTTACTGCACGAAAGTCGAAGCAAAACTGGCCGAACTGGAACCATTAACACACAAGTTCGCTAAATGAAGTCGCTTCTTAATTTTTCTCAACCAACGACCCGATCCACTCCATTGGACCCAAAACTTATGTTTTGGGGCGTCTCGGACCGTTTTGTTACTGCATGAAAGTCGATGAATACTTGACGAACTTGCGCCATTAACACCCCAATTCGCAAAATGAAGTTGCGTTGGCTTTTTTCGCAACGAACGGTTGTGATCCACTCCATTGGACCCAAAACTCATATTTTGGGGCGTTTCGGACCGTTTCGTTACAGCACGAAAGTTGATGCAAAACTGGCCGAACTGGAGCCATTGACGCACAAGTTCGCTAAATGAAGTCGCGTCTTAATTTTTCGCTACCAACACACCCGATCCACTCCATTGGACCCAAAACTCATGTTGTGGGACGTCTCGGACCGTTTCGTTACTGCACAAAAGTCGATGCAAAACTGGCCGAACTGGTGCCATTAACGCACAAGTTCGCTAAATGAAGTTGCTTTAACTTTTTTCGCAACGAACGCACCCGTTCCACTCCATTGGACCCAAAACTCATGTTTTGGGGCGTCTCGGACCGTTTCATTACTGTAGGAACGTCGATGCAAAATTGGCCAAACTGGTGCCATTAACGCACAAGTTCGCTAAATGAAGTTGCGTTGGCTTTTTTCGCAACAAACGCACCCGTTCCACTCCATTGGACCCAAAACTCATGTTTTGGGGTGTCTCGGACCGTTTCGTTAATGCACGAAAGTCGATGCAAAACTGGCCGAACTAGCGCCATTAACGCAGAAGTTCGCTAAATGAAGTCACGTCTGAATTTCTCGCAATGAACTTACCAGATCTACTCCATTGGACCCAAAATTGCTGTTTTGGGGCATTGCGGACCGTTTCCTTACTGCACGAAAGTCAATGCAAAACTGACCGGACTGGTGCCATTAACGCACAAGTTTGCTAAATGAAGTGACGTGTGAATTTTTCGCAACGAACATACCTGATCCACTCCATTGGACCCAAAACTCCTGTTTTGTGGCGTTTTGGACCGTTTCGTTACTACATGAAAGTTGGTGAAAAACTCGCCGAACTGGAGCCATTAACGCACAAGTTCGCTAAATGAAGTCGCGTCTTAATTTTTCGCAACCAACGCACCCGATCCAGTCCATTGGACCCAAAACTTATGTTTTGGGGCGTCTCGGACCGTTTCGTTACTGCACGAAAGTCGATGCAAAACTTGACGAACTAGCGCGATTAACGCCCAAGTTCGCTAATTGAAGTTGCGTTGGTTTTTTTCGCAACGAACGCATGTCATCCACTCCATTGGACCCAAAACTCATATTTTGGGGTGTTTCGGACCGTTTCGTTACTGCACGAAAGTCGATGCAAAACTGGCCGAACTAGCGCCATTAACGCCCAAGTTCGCTAAACAAACTCTTATCTCAATTTTTCGAAACGAACGAACCCGATCCACTCATTTGGACCCAAAACTCATGTTTTGGGGCGTTTCGGACCGTTTAATAGCTGCACGAAAGTCGATGCAAAACTGGCCGAACTAGAGCCATTAATGCACAAGTTCGCTAAATGAAGTCATGTCTGAATTTTTGACAACGAACGTACCCAATCCACTACATTGGACCCAAAACTCATGTTTTGGTGCGTTTCGGACAGTTTCATTACTTCACGAAAGACGATGCAAAACTGGCCAAACTGGAGCCATTAACGCTCAAGTTCGCTAAATGAAGTCGCGTCTTAAGTTTTCGCCACCAACGCACCAGATCCACTCCATTGGACTCAAAACTCATGTTTTGCAGCCTCTCGGACCGTTTCGTTACTGCACGAAAGACGATGCAAGACTAGACAAACTAGCGCCATTAACGCCAAGTTCGCTAAATGAAGTTGCGTTGGCATTTTTCGCAACGAACGTATGTGATCCACTCCATTGGACCAAAAACTCATATTTTGGGGTGTTTCAGACCGTTTTGTTACAGCACGAAATTCGATGCAAAACTGGCCGAACTGGCGCCATTAACGCACAAGTTCGCTAAATGAAGTTGCGTTGGATTTTTTCGCAACGAACGCATGTGATCCACTCCATTGGACCCAAAACTCATGTTTTGGGGCATTTCGGACCGTTCCGTTACAGCACGAAAGTCGATGAAAGACTGGCCGAATTGGTGCCATTAACGCACAAGTTCGCAAAATGAAGTTGCGTTGGCTTTTTTCGCAAGGAACGCACCCGATCCACTCCATTGGACCCAAAACTCATGTTTTGGGGCGTGTCGGACCGTTTCTTTACTGCACGAAAGTCGATGCAAAACTGGCCGGACTAGAGCCATTAACGCACAAGTTCGCTAAACAAACTCTTCTCTTAATTTTTCGCAACGAACGCACCCGATCCACTCCAATGGATCCAAAACTCATGTTTTGGGGCATTTCGGACCGTTTCGTTACTGCACGAATGTCGATGCAAAACTAGCCGAACTGGTGCCATTAACGCACAAGTTCGCGAAATGAAGTCACGTCTGAATTTTTCGCAACGAACGTACCCGATCCACTCCATTGGACCCAAAACTACTGTTTTGGAGCGTTTCGGACCTTATCATTACTTCACGAAAGTCGAAGCAAAACTAGCCGAACTGGAGTCATAAACGCACAAGTTCGCTAAATGAAGTCGCGTCTTAATTTTTCTCAACCAACGGACCCGATCCACTCCATTGGACCCAAAACTTATGTTTTGGGGCGTCTCGGACCGTTTCGTTACTGCATGAAAGTCGATGCAATACTTGACGAACTTGCGCCATTAACACCCAAGTTCGCTAAATGAAGTTGCGTTGGCTTTTTTCGCAACGAACGGATGTGATCCACTCCATTGGAACCAAAACTCAAATTTTGGGGTGTTTCGGACCGTTTCGTTACAGCATGAAAGTCGATGCAAAACTGGCCGAACTGGTTCCATTAACGCACAAGTTCGCAAAATGAAGTTGCATTGGCTTTTTTCGCAACGAACGCACCCGTTCCACTCCATTGGACCCAAAACTCTTGTTTTGGGGCGTCTCGGACCGTTTCGTTACTGCACGAAAGTCGAAGCAAAACTGGCCGAACTGGAGCCATAAACGCACAAGTTCGCTAAATGAAGTCGCGTCTTAATTTTTCTCAACCAACACACCCGATCCACTCCATTGGACCCAAAACTTATGTTTTGGGGCGTCTTGGACCGTTTCGTTACTGCATGAAAGTCGATGCAATACTTGACAAACTAGCGCCATTAACGCCCAAGTTCGCTAAATAAAGTTGCGTTGGCTTTTTTCGCAACGAACGGATGTGATCCACTCCATTGGACCAAAAACTCATATTTTGGGGTGTTTCGGACCGTTTCGTCACAGCACGAAAGTCGATGCAAAACTGGCCGAACTAGTGCCATTAACGCACAAGTTCGCTAAATGAAGTCATGTCTGAATTTTTGACAACGAACGTACCCAATCCACTACATTGGACCCAAAACTCATGTTTTGGTGCGTTTCGAACAGTTTCATTACTTCACGAAAGACGATGCAAAACTGGCCAAACTGGAGCCATTAACGCTCAAGTTCGCTAAATGAAGTCGCGTCTTAAGTTTTTGCCACCAACGCACCAGATCCACTCCATTGGACCCAAAACTCATGTTTTGCAGCCTCTCGGACCGTTTCGTTACTGCACGAAAGACGATGCAAGACTAGACAAACTAGCGCCATTAACGCCAAGTTCGCTAAATGAAGTTGCGTTGGCATTTTTCGCAACGAACGCATGTGATCCACTCCATTGGACCAAAAACTCATATTTTGGGGTGTTTCAGACCGTTTTGTTACAGCACGAAATTCGATGCAAAACTGGCCGAACTGGCGCCATTAACGCACAAGTTCGCTAAATGAAGTTGCGTTGGATTTTTTCGCAACGAACGCATGTGATCCACTCCATTGGACCCAAAACTCATGTTTTGGGGCATTTCGGACCGTTCCGTTACAGCACGAAAGTCGATGAAAGACTGGCCGAATTGGTGCCATTAACGCACAAGTTCGCAAAATGAAGTTGCGTTGGCTTTTTTCGCAAGGAACGCACCCGATCCACTCCATTGGACCCAAAACTCATGTTTTGGGGCGTGTCGGACCGTTTCTTTACTGCACGAAAGTCGATGCAAAACTGGCCGGACTAGAGCCATTAACGCACAAGTTCGCTAAACAAACTCTTCTCTTAATTTTTCGCAACGAACGCACCCGATCCACTCCAATGGATCCAAAACTCATGTTTTGGGGCATTTCGGACCGTTTCGTTACTGCACGAATGTCGATGCAAAACTAGCCGAACTGGTGCCATTAACGCACAAGTTCGCGAAATGAAGTCACGTCTGAATTTTTCGCAACGAACGTACCCGATCCACTCCATTGGACCCAAAACTACTGTTTTGGAGCGTTTCGGACCTTATCATTACTTCACGAAAGTCGAAGCAAAACTAGCCGAACTGGAGTCATAAACGCACAAGTTCGCTAAATGAAGTCGCGTCTTAATTTTTCTCAACCAACGGACCCGATCCACTCCATTGGACCCAAAACTTATGTTTTGGGGCGTCTCGGACCGTTTCGTTACTGCATGAAAGTCGATGCAATACTTGACGAACTTGCGCCATTAACACCCAAGTTCGCTAAATGAAGTTGCGTTGGCTTTTTTCGCAACGAACGGATGTGATCCACTCCATTGGAACCAAAACTCAAATTTTGGGGTGTTTCGGACCGTTTCGTTACAGCATGAAAGTCGATGCAAAACTGGCCGAACTGGTTCCATTAACGCACAAGTTCGCTAAATGAAGTTGCATTGGCTTTTTTCGCAACGAACGCACACGTTCCACTCCATTGGACCCAAAACTCTTGTTTTGGGGCGTCTCGGACCGTTTCGTTACTGCACGAAAGTCGAAGCAAAACTGGCCGAACTGGAGCCATAAACGCACAAGTTCGCTAAATGAAGTCGCGTCTTAATTTTTCTCAACCAACACACCCGATCCACTCCATTGGACCCAAAACTTATGTTTTGGGGCGTCTTGGACCGTTTCGTTACTGCATGAAAGTCGATGCAATACTTGACAAACTAGCGCCATTAACGCCCAAGTTCGCTAAATAAAGTTGCGTTGGCTTTTTTCGCAACGAACGGATGTGATCCACTCCATTGGACCAAAAACTCATATTTTGGGGTGTTTCGGACCGTTTCGTCACAGCACGAAAGTCGATGCAAAACTGGCCGAACTAGTGCCATTAACGCACAAGTTCGCTAAATGAAGTCATGTCTGAATTTTTGACAACGAACGTACCCAATCCACTACATTGGACCCAAAACTCATGTTTTGGTGCGTTTCGGACAGTTTCATTACTTCACGAAAGACGATGCAAAACTGGCCAAACTGGAGCCATTAACGCTCAAGTTCGCTAAATGAAGTCGCGTCTTAAGTTTTCGCCACCAACGCACCAGATCCACTCCATTGGACCCAAAACTCATGTTTTGCAGCCTCTCGGACCGTTTCGTTACTGCACGAAAGACGATGCAAGACTAGACAAACTAGCGCCATTAACGCCAAGTTCGCTAAATGAAGTTGCGTTGGCATTTTTCGCAACGAACGCATGTGATCCACTCCATTGGACCAAAAACTCATATTTTGGGGTGTTTCAGACCGTTTTGTTACAGCACGAAATTCGATGCAAAACTGGCCGAACTGGCGCCATTAACGCACAAGTTCGCTAAATGAAGTTGCGTTGGATTTTTTCGCAACGAACGCATGTGATCCACTCCATTGGACCCAAAACTCATGTTTTGGGGCATTTCGGACCGTTCCGTTACAGCACGAAAGTCGATGAAAGACTGGCCGAATTGGTGCCATTAACGCACAAGTTCGCAAAATGAAGTTGCGTTGGCTTTTTTCGCAAGGAACGCACCCGATCCACTCCATTGGACCCAAAACTCATGTTTTGAGGCGTGTCGGACCGTTTCTTTACTGCACGAAAGTCGATGCAAAACTGGCCGGACTAGAGCCATTAACGCACAAGTTCGCTAAACAAACTCTTCTCTTAATTTTTCGCAACGAACGCACCCGATCCACTCCAATGGATCCAAAACTCATGTTTTGGGGCATTTCGGACCGTTTCGTTACTGCACGAATGTCGATGCAAAACTAGCCGAACTGGTGCCATTAACGCACAAGTTCGCGAAATGAAGTCACGTCTGAATTTTTCGCAACGAACGTACCCGATCCACTCCATTGGACCCAAAACTACTGTTTTGGAGCGTCTCGGACCTTATCATTACTTCACGAAAGTCGAAGCAAAACTAGCCGAACTGGAGCCATAAACGCACAAGTTCGCTAAATGAAGTCGCGTCTTAATTTTTCTCAACCAACGGACCCGATCCACTCCATTGGACCCAAAACTTATGTTTTGGGGCGTCTTGGACCGTTTCGTTACTGCATGAAAGTCGATGCAATACTTGACAAACTAGCGCCATTAACGCCCAAGTTCGCTAAATGAAGTTGCGTTGGCTTTTTTCGCAACGAACGGATGTGATCCACTCCATTGGACCAAAAACTCATATTTTGGGGTGTTTCGGACCGTTTCGTCACAGCACGAAAGTCGATGCAAAACTGGCCGAACTAGTGCCATTAACGCACAAGTTCGCTAAATGAAGTTGCATTGGCTTTTTTCACAACGAACGCACCCGATCCACTCCATTGGACCCAAAACTCATGTTTTGGGGTGTCTCGGACCGTTTCGTTACTGCACGAAAGTCGATGCAAAACAGGCCGAACTAGTGCCATTAACACACAAGTTCGCTAAGCAAACTCTTGTCTTAATTTTTCGCAACGAATGCACCCGATCCACTCCATTGGACCCAAAACTCATGTTTTGGGTATTTCAGACCGTTTCGTTACTGCACGAAAGTCGATGCAAAACTGGCCCAACTGGTGCCATTAACGCACAAGTTCGCTAAATGAAGTCATGTGTGAATTTTTCACAACGAACGTACCCGATCCACTCCATTGGACTCAAAACTCATGTTTTTGGGCGTTTCGGACGGTTTCGTTGCTGCACGAAAGTTGATGCAAAACTGGCCGAACTGGAGCCATTAACGCACAAGTTCGCTAAATGAAGTTTGGTTGGCTTTTTTCGTAACGAACGCTTGTCATCCACTCCATTGGACCCAAAACTCATGTAAATAGAAAATATTTAACACGTAAGAGTTCCGGACTGTTTCGTTACAGCACGAAAGTCGATGCAAAACTAGCCGAACTGGTGCCATTAACGCACAAGTTCGCTAAATGAAGTCATGTGTGAATTTTTCACAACGAACGTATCCGATCCACTCCATTGGACTCAAAACTCATGTTTTGGGGCGTTTCGGACCGTTTCGTTGCTGCAGGAAAGTTGATGCAAAACTGGCCGAACTGGAGCCATTAACGCACAAGTTCGCTAAATGAAGTCGCGTCTTAATTTTTCGCAACCAACGCACCCGACCCACTCCATTGGACCCAAAACTCATGTTTTGGGGTATTTCGGACCGTTTCGTTACTGCATGAAAGTCGATGCAAAACTGGCCGAACTGGTGCCATTAACGCACAAGTTCGCTAAGTGAAGTCATGTGTGAATTTTTCACAACGAACGTACCCGATCCACTCCATTGGACTCAAAACTCATGTTTTGGGGCGTTTCGGACCATTTCGTTGCTGCACGAAAGTTGATGCAAAACTGGCCGAACTGGAGCCATTAACGCACAAGTTCGCTAAATGAAGTCGCGTCTTAGTTTCTCGCAACCAACGCACCCGATCCACTCCATTGGACCCAAAACTCATGTTTTGGGACGTCTCGGACCGTTTCGTTACTGCACGAAAGTCGATGGAAAACTTGACGAACTAGCGCCATTAACGGACAAGTTCGCTAAATGAAGTTGCGTTGGATTTTTTCGCAACGAACGCATGTGATCCACCCCATTGGACCCAAAACTCATGTTTTGTGGCGTTTCAGACCGTTCCGTTACAGCAGGAAAGTCGATGAAAGACTGGCCGAACTGGTGCCATTAACGCACAAGTTCGCGAAATGAAGTTGCGTTGTCTTTTTTCGCAAGGAACGCACCCGATCCACTCCATTGGACCCAAAACTCATGTTTTGGGGCGTGTCGGACCGTTTCTTTACTGCACGAAAGTCGATGCAAAACTGGCCGGACTAGCGCCATTAACGCACAAGTTAGCTAAACAAACTCTTCTCTTAATTTTTCGCAACGAACGCACCCGATCCACTCCAATGGAACCAAAACTCATGTTTTGGGGCATTTCGGACCGTTTCGTTACTGCACGAATGTTGATGCAAAACTAGCCGAACTGGTGCCATTAACGCACAAGTTCGCTAAATGAAGTCACGTCTGAATTTTTCGCAACGAACGTACCCGATCCACTCCATTGGACCCAAAACTACTGTTTTGGAGCGATTCGGACCGTATCATTACTGCACGAAAGTCGAACAAAACTGGCCGAACTGGAGTCATAAACGCACAAGTTCGCTAAATGAAGTCGCGTCTTAATTTTTCTCAACCAACACACCCGATCCACTCCATTGGATCCAAAACTTATGTTTTGGGGCGTCTCGGACCGTTTCGTTACTGCATGAAAGTCGATGCAATACTTGACGAACTTGCGCCATTAACACCCAAGTTCGCTAAATGAAGTTGCGTTGGCTTTTTTCGCAACGAACGGATGTGATCCACTCCATTGGAACCAAAACTCATATTTTGGGGTGTTTCGAACCGTTTCGTTACAGCAGGAAAGTCGATGCAAAACTGGCCGAACTGGTGCCATTAACGCACAAGTTCGCTAAATGAAGTTGCATTGGCTTTTTTCGCAACGAACGCACCCGTTCCACTCCATTGCACCCAAAATTTATGTTTTGGGGCGTCTCGGACCGTTTCGTTACTGCATGAAAGTCGATGCAATACTTGACGAACTAGCGCCATTAACGCCCAAGTTCGCTAAATGAAGTTGCGTTGGCTTTTTTCGCAACGAACGGATGTGATCCACTTCATTGGACCAAAAACTCATATTTTGGGGTGTTTCGGACTGTTTCGTCACAGCACGAAAGTCGATGCAAAACTGGCCGAACTAGTGCCATTAACGCACTAGTTCGCTAAATGAAGTTGCATTGGCTTTTTTCACAACGAACGCACCCGATCCACTCCATTGGACCCAAAACTCATGTTTTGGGGTGTTTCGGACCGTTTCTTTACTGCACGAAAGTAGATGCAAAACTGGCCGAACTGGTGCTATTAACGCACAAGTTCGCTAAATGAAGTCATGTGTGAATTTTTCACAACGAACGTACCCGATCCACTCCATTGGACTCAAAACTGTTGTTTTGCGGCGTTTCGGACTGTTTCGATGCTGCACGAAAGTTGATGCAAAACTGGCCGAACTGGAGCCATTAACGCACAAGTTCGCTAAATGAAGTCGCGTCTTAATTTTTCGCAACCAACGCACCATATCCACTCCATTGGACCCAAAACTCATGTTTTGGGACATCTCGAACTGTTTCGTTACTGCACGAAAGTCGATGCAAAACTTGACAAACTAGCGCCATTAAGGGACAAGTTCGCTAAATGAAGTTGCGTTGGATTTTTTCGCAATGAACGCATGTGATCCACTCCATTGGACCCAAAACTCATGTTTTGGGGCGTTTCGGACCGTTCCGTTACAGCACGAAAGTCGATTAATGACTTGACGAACTGGTGCCATTAACGCACATGTTCGCGAAATGAAGTTGCGTTGGCTTTTTTCGCAAGGAACGCACCCGATCCACTCATTTGGACCCGAAACTCATGTTTTGGTGCGTGTCGGACTGTTTCTTTACTGCACGAAAGTCGATGCAAAACTGGCCGGACTAGCGCCATTAACGCACAAGTTCTCTAAACAAACTCTTGTCTTAATTTTTCGCAACGAACGCACCCGATCCACTCCAATGGACCAAAACTCATGTTTTGGGGCATTTTGGACCGTTTCGTTACTGCACGAATGTCGATGCAAAACTAGCCGAATTGGTGCCATTAACGCACAAGTTCGTTAACTGAAGTCACGTCTGAATTTTTCGCAAGGAACGTACCCGATCCACTCCATTGGACCCAAAACATATGTTTTGGGACATCTCGGACCGTTTCGTTACTGCATGAAAGTCAATGCAATACTTGACGAACTTGCGCCATTAACACCCAAGTTCGCTAAATGAAGTTGCGTTGGCTTTTTTCGCAACGAACGGATGTGATCCACTCCATTGGACCCAAAACTCATGTTTTGCGGTGTTTCGGACCGTTCCGTTACAGCACGAAAGTCGATGAAAAACTGGCCGAACTGGTGCCATTAACGCACAAGTTCGCGAAATGAAGTTGCGTTGGCTTTTTTTCGCAACAAAGGCACCCGATCCACTCCATTGGACCCAAAACTCATGTTTTGGGGCGTGTCGGACCGTTTGTTTATTGCACGAAAGTCGATGCAAAACTGGCCGAACTAGCGCCATTAACGCACAAGTTCGCTAAACAAACTGTTGTCTTAATTTTTCGCAACGAACGCACCCGATCCACTCCATTGGACCCAAAACTCATGTTTTGGGGCATTTCGAACCGTTTTGTTACTGCACGAATGTCGATGCAAAACTGGCCAAACTGGTGCCATTAACGCACAAGTTCGCTAAATGAAGTCACGTCTGAATTTTTCGCAACGAACTTACCAGATCTACTCCATTGGACCCAAAACTCCTGTTTTGGGGCGTTTCGGACCGTTTCTTTACTGCACGAAAGTCGAAGCAAAACTGGCCGAACTGGAACCATTAACAGACAAGTTCGCTAAATGAAGTCGCATCTTAATTTTTCTCAACCAACGACCCGATCCACTCCATTGGACCCAAAACTTATGTTTTGGGGCGTCTCGGACCGTTTTGTTACTGCATGAAAGTCGATGAATACTTGACGAACTTGCGCCATTAACACCCCAATTCGCTAAATGAAGTTGCGTTGACTTTTTTCGCAACGAACGGATGTGATCCACTCCATTGGACCCAAAACTCATATTTTGGGGCGTTTCGGACCGTTTCGTTACAGCACGAAAGTTGATGCAAAACTAGCCGAACTGGAGCCATTGACGCACAAGTTCGCTAAATGAAGTCGCGTCTTAATTTTTCACTACCAACACACCCGATCCACTCCATTGGACCCAAAACTCATGTTGTGGGACGTCTCGGACCATTTCGTTACTGCACGAAAGTCGATGCAAAACTGGCCGAACTGGTGCCATTAACCCACAAGTTCGCTAAATGAAGTTGCGTTGCCTTTTTTCGCAACGAACGCACCCGTTCCACTCCATTGGACCCAAAACTCATGTTTTGGGGAGTCTCGGACCGTTTCATTATTGTAGGAAAGTCGATGCAAAATTGGCCGAACTGGTGCCATTAACGCACAAGTTCGCTAGATGAAGTTGCGTTGGCTTTTTTCGCAACGAACGCACCCGTTCTACTCCATTGGACCCAAAACTCATGTTTTGGGGTGTCTCGGACCGTTTCGTTACTGCACGAAAGTCGATGCAAAACTGGCCGAACTAGCGCCATTAACGCAGAAGTTCGCTAAATGAAGTCACGTCTGAATTTTTCGCAACGAACTTACCAGATCTACTCCATTGGACCCAAAACTCCTGTTTTGGGGCATTTCGGACCGTTTCCTTACTGCACGAAAGTCGATGCAAAACTGACCGGACTGGTGCCATTAACGCACAAGTTCGCTAAATGAAGTGACGTGTGAATTTTTCGCAACGAACGTATCTGATCCACTCCATTGGACCCAAAACTCCTGTTTTGTGGTGTTTTGTACCGTTTCGTTACTACATGAAAGTTGGTGCAAAACTCGCCGAACTGGAGCCATTAACGCACAAGTTCGCTAAGTGAAGTCATGTGTGAATTTTTCACAACGAACGTACCCGATCCACTCCATTGGACTCAAAACTCATGTTTTGGGGCGTTTCGGACCATTTCGTTGCTGCACGAAAGTTGATGCAAAACTGGCCGAACTGGAGCCATTAACGCACAAGTTCGCTAAATGAAGTCGCGTCTTAGTTTCTCGCAACCAACGCACCCGATCCACTCCATTGGACCCAAAACTCATGTTTTGGGACGTCTCGGACCGTTTCGTTACTGCACGAAAGTCGATGGAAAACTTGACGAACTAGCGCCATTAACGGACAAGTTCGCTAAATGAAGTTGCGTTGGATTTTTTCGCAACGAACGCATGTGATCCACCCCATTGGACCCAAAACTCATGTTTTGTGGCATTTCAGACCGTTCCGTTACAGCAGGAAAGTCGAAAGACTGGCCGAACTGGTGCCATTAACGCACAAGTTCGCGAAATGAAGTTGCGTTGTCTTTTTTCGCAAGGAACGCACCCGATCCACTCCATTGGACCCAAAACTCATGTTTTGGGGCGTGTCGGACCGTTTCTTTACTGCACGAAAGTCGATGCAAAACTGGCCGGACTAGCGCCATTAACGCACAAGTTAGCTAAACAAACTCTTCTCTTAATTTTTCGCAACGAACGCACCCGATCCACTCCAATGGACCCAAAACTCATGTTTTGGGGCATTTCGGACCGTTTCGTTACTGCACGAATGTTGATGCAAAACTAGCCGAACTGGTGCCATTAACGCACAAGTTCGCTAAATGAAGTCACGTCTGAATTTTTCGCAACGAACGTACCCGATCCACTCCATTGGACCCAAAACTACTGTTTTGGAGCGATTCGGACCGTATCATTACTGCACGAAAGTCGAACAAAACTGGCCGAACTGGAGTCATAAACGCACAAGTTCGCTAAATGAAGTCGCGTCTTAATTTTTCTCAACCAACACACCCGATCCACTCCATTGGATCCAAAACTTATGTTTTGGGGCGTCTCGGACCGTTTCGTTACTGCATGAAAGTCGATGCAATACTTGACGAACTTGCGCCATTAACACCCAAGTTCGCTAAATGAAGTTGCGTTGGCTTTTTTCGCAACGAACGGATGTGATCCACTCCATTGGAACCAAAACTCATATTTTGGGGTGTTTCGAACCGTTTCGTTACAGCAGGAAAGTCGATGCAAAACTGGCCGAACTGGTGCCATTAACGCACAAGTTCGCTAAATGAAGTTGCATTGGCTTTTTTCGCAACGAACGCACTCGTTCCACTCCATTGGACCCAAAACTCATGTTTTGGGGTGTCTCGGACCGTTTCGTTACTGCACGAAAGTCGAAGCAAAACTGGCCGAACTGGAGCCGTAAACGCACAAGTTCGCTAAATGAAGTCGCGTCTTAATTTTTCTCAACCAACACACCCGATCCACTCCATTGCACCCAAAACTTATGTTTTGGGGCGTCTCGGACCGTTTCGTTACTGCATGAAAGTCGATGCAATACTTGACGAACTAGCGCCATTAACGCCCAAGTTCGCTAAATGAAGTTGCGTTGGCTTTTTTCGCAACGAACGGATGTGATCCACTTCATTGGACCAAAAACTCATATTTTGGGGTGTTTCGGACTGTTTCGTCACAGCACGAAAGTCGATGCAAAACTGGCCGAACTAGTGCCATTAACGCACTAGTTCGCTAAATGAAGTTGCATTGGCTTTTTTCACAATGAACGCACCCGATCCGCTCCATTGGACCCAAAACTCATGTTTTGGGGTGTCTCGGACTGTTTCGTTACTGCACGAAAGTCGATGCAAAACAGGCCGAACTAGTGCCATTAACGCACAAGTTCGCTAAACAAACTCTTGTCTTAATTTTTCGCAATGAATGCACCCGATCCACTCCATTGGACCCAAAACTCATGTTTTGGGGTATTTCGGACCGTTTCTTTACTGCACGAAAGTAGATGCAAAACTGGCCGAACTGGTGCTATTAACGCACAAGTTCGCTAAATGAAGTCATGTGTGAATTTTTCACAACGAACGTACCCGATCCACTCCATTGGACTCAAAACTGTTGTTTTGGGGCGTTTCGGACTGTTTCGATGCTGCACGAAAGTTGATGCAAAACTGGCCGAACTGGAGCCATTAACGCACAAGTTCGCTAAATGAAGTCGCATCTTAATTTTTCGCAACCAACGCACCCGATCCACTCCATTGGACCCAAAACTCATGTTTTGGGACATCTCGGACTGTTTCGTTACTGCACGAAAGTCGATGCAAAACTTGACAAACTAGCGCCATTAACGGACAAGTTCGCTAAATGAAGTTGCGTTGGATTTTTTCGCAATGAACGCATGTGATCCACTCCATTGGACCCAAAACTCATGTTTTGGGGCGTTTCGGACCGTTCCGTTACAGCACGAAAGTCGATTAATGACTTGCCGAACTGGTGCCGTTAACGCACATGTTCGCGAAATGAAGTTGCGTTGGCTTTTTTCGCAAGGAACGCACCCGATCCACTCATTTGGACCCGAAACTCATGTTTTGGTGCGTGTCGGACCGTTTCTCTACTGCACGAAAGTCGATGCAAAACTGGCCGGACTAGCGCCATTAACGCACAAGTTCTCTAAACAAACTCTTGTCTTAATTTTTCGCAACGAACGCACCCGATCCACTCCAATGGACCCAAAACTCATGTTTTGGGGCATTTTGGACCGTTTCGTTACTGCACGAATGTCGATGCAAAACTAGCCGAATTGGTGCCATTAACGCACAAGTTCGTTAACTGAAGTCACGTCTGAATTTTTCGCAAGGAACGTACCCGATCCACTCCATTGGACCCAAAACATATGTTTTGGGGCATCTCGGACCGTTTCGTTACTGCATGAAAGTCAATGCAATACTTGACGAACTTGCGCCATTAACACCCAAGTTCGCTAAATGAAGTTGCGTTGGCTTTTTTTCGCAACAAAGGCACCCGATCCACTCCATTGGACCCAAAACTTATGTTTTGGGGCGTGTCGGACCGTTTGTTTATTGCACGAAAGTCGATGCAAAACTGGCCGAACTAGCGCCATTAACGCCCAAGTTCGCTAAACAAACTGTTGTCTTAATTTTTCGCAACGAACGCATCCGATCCACTCCATTGAACCCAAAACTCATGTTTTGGGGCATTTCGGACCGTTTCGTTACTGCACGAATGTCGATGCAAAACTGGCCAAACTGGTGCCATTAACGCACAAGTTCGCTAAATGAAGTCACGTCTGAATTTTTCGCAACGAACTTACCAGATCTACTCCATTGGACCCAAAACTCCTGTTTTGGGGCGTTTCGGACCGTTTCTTTACTGCACGAAAGTCGAAGCAAAACTGGCCGAACTGGAACCATTAACACACAAGTTCGCTAAATGAAGTCGCTTCTTAATTTTTCTCAACCAACGACCCGATCCACTCCATTGGACCCAAAACTTATGTTTTGGGGCGTCTCGGACCGTTTTGTTACTGCATG
Source organism: Panicum hallii (assembly GCF_002211085.1). Lineage (NCBI taxonomy): Eukaryota > Viridiplantae > Streptophyta > Magnoliopsida > Poales > Poaceae > Panicum > Panicum hallii. The sequence goes on from NW_020356271.1 coordinate 66,113, forward strand.
AAAGTCGATGAATACTTGACGAACTTGCGCCATTAACACCCCAATTCGCTAAATGAAGTTGCGTTGACTTTTTTCGCAACGAACGGATGTGATCCACTCCATTGGACCCAAAACTCATATTTTGGGGCGTTTCGGACCGTTTCGTTACAGCACGAAAGTTGATGCAAAACTGGCCGAACTGGAGCCATTGACGCACAAGTTCGCTAAACGAAGTCGCGTCTTAATTTTTCGCTACCAACACACCCGATCCACTCCATTGGACCCAAAACTCATGTTGTGCGACGTCTCGGACCGTTTCGTTACTGCACGAAAGTCGATGCAAAACTGGCTGAACTGGTGCCATTAACGCACAAGTTCGCTAAATGAAGTTGCGTTGCCTTTTTTCGCAACGAACGCACCCGTTCCACTCCATTGGACCCAAAACTCATGTTTTGGGGAGTCTCGGACCGTTTCATTACTGTAGGAAAGTCGATGCAAAATTGGCCGAACTGGTGCCATTAACGCACAAGTTCGCTAGATGAAGTTGCGTTGGCTTTTTTCGCAACGAACGTACCTGATCCACTCCATTGGACCCAAAACTCCTATTTTGGGGCATTTCGGACCGTTTCCTTACTGCACGAAAGTCGATGCAAAACTGACCGGACTGGTGCCATTAACGCACAAGTTCGCTAAATGAAGTGACGTGTGAATTTTTCGCAACGAACGTACCTGATCCACTCCATTGGACCCAAAACTCCTGTTTTGTGGCGTTTGGGACCGTTTCGTTACTACATGAAAGTTGGTGCAAAACTCGCCGAACTGGAGCCATTAACGCACAAGTTCGCTAAATGAAGTCGCGTCTTAATTTTTCGCAACCAACGCACCCGATCCACTCCATTGGACCCAAAACTTATGTTTTGGGGCGTCTCGGACCGTTTCGTTACTGCACGAAAGTCGATGCAAAACTTGACGAACTAGCGCGATTAACGCCCAAGTTCGCTAATTGAAGTTGCGTTGGCTTTTTTCGCAACGAACGCATGTCATCCACTCCATTGGATCCAAAACTCATATTTTGGGGTGTTTCGGACCGTTTCGTTACTGCACGAAAGTCGATGCAAAACTGGCCGAACTAGCGCCATTAACGCCCAAGTTTGCTAAACAAACTCTTATCTCAATTTTTCGAAACGAACGAACCCGATCCACTCATTTGGACCCAAAACTCATGTTTTGGGGCGTTTCGGACCGTTTCGTTGCTGCACGAAAGTCGATGCAAAACTGGCCGAACTGGAGCCATTAACGTACAAGTTCGCTAAATGAAGTCATGTCTGAATTTTTGACAACGAACGTACCCAATCCACTACATTGGACCCAAAACTCATGTTTTGGTGCGTTTCGGACAGTTTCATTACTTCACGAAAGACGATGCAAAACTGGCCAAACTGGAGCCATTAACGCACAAGTTCGCTAAATGATGTCGCGTCTTAAGTTTTCGCCACCAACGCACCAGATCCACTCCATTGGACCCAAAACTCATGTTTTGCAGCCTCTCGGACCGTTTCGTTACTGCACGAAAGACGATGCAAGACTAGACAAACTAGCGCCATTAACGCCCAAGTTCGCTAAATGAAGTTGCGTTGGCATTTTTCGCAACGAACGGATGTGATCCACTCCGTTGGACCAAAAACTCATATTTTGGGGTGTTTCGGACCGTTTCGTTACAGGACGAAAGTCGATGCAAAACTGGCCGAACTGGCGCCATTAACGCACAAGTTCGCTAAATGAAGTTGCGTTGGCTTTTTTCGCAACGAACGCATGTGATCGACTCCATTGGACCCAAAACTCATGTTTTGGGGCATTTCGGACCGTTCCGTTACAGCACGAAAGTCGATGAAAGACTGGCCGAATTGGTGCCATTAACGCACAAGTTCGCAAAATGAAGTTGCGTTGGCTTTTTTCGCAACAAACGCACCCGATCCACTCCATTGGACCCAAAACTCATGTTTTGGGGCGTGTCGGACCGTTTCTTTACTGCACGAAAGTCGATGCAAAAATGGCTGAGCTAGCGCTATTAACGACCAAGTTCGCTAAACAAACTCTTGTCTTAATTTTTCAAAACAAACGAACCCGATCCACTCATTTGGACCCAAAACTCATGTTTTGGGGCGTTTCGGACCGTTTCGTAGCTGCACGAAAGTTGATGCAAAACTGGCCGAACTGGAGCCATTATCGCACAAGTTCGCTAAATAAAGTCATGTCTGAATTTTTGACAACGAACGTACCCGATCCACTCCATTGGACCCAAAACTCATGTTTTGGTGCGTTTCGGACAGTTTCATTACTGCACGAAAGACGATGCAAAACTGGACAAACTGGAGCCATTAACGCACAAGTTCGGTAAATGAAGTCGCGTCTTAAGTTTTCGCCACCAACGCACCAGATCCAGTCCATTGGACCCAAAACTCATGTTTTGCAGCCTCTCGGACCGTTTCGTTACTGCACGAAAGACGATGCAAGACTAGACAAACTAGCGCCATTAACGCCCAAGTTCGCTAAATGAAGTTGCGTTGGCATTTTTCGCAACGAACGCATGTGATCCACTCCATTGGACCCAAAACTCATGTTTTGGGGTGTTTCGGACCGTTCCGTTACAGCACGAAAGTCGATGAAAAACTGGCCGAACTGGTGCCATCAACGCACAAGTTCGCGAAATGAAGTTGCGTTGGCTTTTTTTCGCAACGAAGGCACCCGATCCACTCCATTGGACCCAAAACTCATGTTTTGGGGCGTGTCGGACCGTTTCTTTACTGCACGAAAGTCGATGCAAAACTGGCCGTACTAGCGCCATTAACGCACAAGTTCGCTAAACAAACTGTTGTCTTAATTTTTCACAACGAATGTACCCGATCCACTCCATTGGACCCAAAACTTATGTTTTGGGGCATTTCGGACCGTTTTGTTCCTGCACGAATGTCGATGCAAAACTGGCCCAACTGGTGCCATTAACGCACAAGTTCGCTAAATGAAGTCACGTCTAAATTTTTTGCAACGAACTTACCAGATCTACTCCATTGGACCCAAAACTCCTGTTTTGGGGCGTGTCGGACCGTTTCGTTACTGCACGAAAGTCGATGCAAAACTGGCTGAACTGGTGCCATTAACGCACAAGTTCGCTAAATGAAGTTGCGCACCCGTTCCACTCCATTGGACCCAAAACTAATGTTTTGGGGCTTCTCGGACCGTTTCGTTACTGCACGAAAGTCGATGCAAAACTGGCCGAACTAGCGCCATTAACGCCCAAGTTCGCTAAACAAACTCTTGTCTTATTTTTTCGCAACGAACGCACCCGATCCACTCCATTGGACCCAAAGCTCATGTTTTGGGGCATTTCGGACCGTTTCGTTACTGCACGAAAGTCGATCCAAAACAGGCCGAACTGGTGCCATGAGCGCACAAGTTCGCTAAATGAAGTCATGTCTGAAATTTTCACAACGAATGTACCCGAACCACTCCATTGGACCCAAAGCTCATGTTTTGGGGCGTTTCGGACCGTTTCGTTGCTGCACGAAAGTCGATGCAAAACTGGCCGAACTGGAGCCATTAACGCACAAGTTCGCTAAATGAAGTCACGTCTTAATTTTTCGCAACCAACGCACCCGATGCACTCCATTGGACGAAAAACTCATGTTTTGGGACGTCACGAACCGATTCGTTACTGCACGAAAGTCGATGCAAAACTTGATGAACTAGCACCATTAACGCACAAGTTCACTAAATGAATTTGCGTTGGCTTTTTTCGCAACGAACGCATGTGATCTACTCCATTGGACCCCAAACTCATGTTTTGGGGCGTTTCGGACCGTTTCGTTACTGCATGAAAGTTGATGCAAAACTCGCCGAATTGGAGCCATTAACGCACAAGTTCGCTAAATGAAGTCGCGTCTTAATTTTTCGCAACCAACGCACCCGATCCACTCCATTGGACCCAAAACTTATGTTTTGGGGCATCTCGGACCGTTTCGTTACTGCACGAAAGTCGATGCAAAACTTGACGAACCAACGCGATTAACGCATAGGTTCGTTAATTGAAGTTGCGTTGGCTTTTTTCGCAACGAACGCATGTCATCCACTCCATTGGACCCAAAACTCAAGTAAATAGAAAATGTTTAATAAGTAAGAGTTCCGGACCGTTTCGTTAGAGCACGAAAGTCGATGCAAAACTTGCCGAACTAGTGCCATTAACGCACAAGTTCGCTAAATGAAGTTGCCTTGGCTTTTTTCGCAATGAACGCACCCGATCTAGTCCATTGGACCCAAAACTCATATTTTGGGGCGTCTCGGACCGTTTCGTTACTGCACGAAAGTCGATGCAAAACTGGCCGGACTAGCGCCATTAACGCCCAAGTTCGCTAAACAAATTTTTGTCTTAATTTTTCGCAACGAACGCACCCGAATCTCATGTTTTGGGTCGTTTCGGACCATTTCGTTACTGCAGGAAAGTCGATGCAAAACTGGCCGAACTGGAGCCATTAACGCACAAGTTCGCTAAATGAAGTGGCGTCTTAATTTTTCGCAACCAACGCACCCGATCCACTCCATTGGACCCAAAACTCATGTTTTGGGGTGTCTCGGACCGTTTTGTTTCTGCATGAAAGTCGATGCAAAATTGGCCGAACTAGCGCCATTAACGCACAAGTTCGCTAAACAAACTCTTGTCTTAATTTTTCGCAACGAATGCACCCGATCCACTCCATTGGATCCAAAACTTATGTTTTGGGGCATTTCGGACCGTTTCGTTACTGCAGGAAAGTCGATGCAAAACTAGCCGAACTGGTGCCATTAACGCACAAGTTCGCTAAATGAAGTGGCGTCTTAATTTTTCTCAACCAACGCACCCGATCCACTCCATTGGACCCAAAACTCATGTTTTGGGGCGTCTCGGACCGTTTTGTTTCTGCACAAAAGTCGATGCAAAACTGGCCGAACTAGCGCAATTAACGCACAAGTTCGCTTAATAAACTCTTGTCTTAATTTTTCGCAACGAACGCACCCGATCCACTCCCCAAAACTCATGTTTTGGGACATTTCGGACCATTTCGTTACTGCACGAAAATCGATGCAAAACTGGCCGAACTGGTGCCATTAATGCACAAGTTCGCTAAATGAAGTCACGTGTGAATTTTTCAGAACGAAGTTACCCGATCCACTCCATTGGACCCAAAACTCCTGTTTTGGGACGTTTCGGACCGTTTCGTTACTGCGTGAAACTCGATGCAAAACTTGTCGAACTGGAGCCATTAACGCACAAGTTCGCTAAATGAAGTTGCATCTTAATTTTTCGCAACCAACGTACCCGATCCACTCCATTGGACCCAAAACTCATGTTTTCGGGCGTCTCGAACCATTTCTTTACTGCACAAAAGTCGATGCAAAACTTGACGAACTAGCGCGATTAACGCCCAAGTTCACTAAATGAAGTTGCGTTGGCTTTTTTCGCAACGAACGCATGTCATCCACTCCGTTGGACCCAAAACTCAAGTAAATAGAAAATGTTTAATAAGTAAGAGTTCCGGACCATTTCGTTACAGCACGAAAGTCGATGCAAAATTTGCCGAACTGGTGCCATTAACGCACAAGTTCGCTAAATGAAGTCACGTTTGAATATTTCGCAATGAACGTACCCGATCCACTCCATTGGACCCAAAATTCATGTTTTGGTGCGTTTTGGACCGCTTCGTTAGTGCACGAAAGACGATGCAAAACTGGCCGAACTGGAGCCATTAACGCACAAGTTCGCTAAATGAAGTCGCGTCTTAAGTTTTCGCAACCAACGCACCAGATCCACTCCATTGGACCCAAAACTCATGTTTTGGGGCGTTTCGGATCATTTCGTTACTGCAGGAAAGTCGATGCAAAACTGGCCGAACTGGAGCCATTAACGCACAAGTTCGCTAAATGAAGTAGCGTCTTAATTTTTCTCAACCAACGCACCCGATCTAGTCCATTGGACCCAAAACTCATGTTTTGGGGCGTCTCGGACCGTTCCGTTTCTGCACGAAAGTCGATGCAAAACTGGCCGAACTAGCGCCATTAACGCACAAGTTCGCTAAATAAACTCTTGTCTTAATTTTTTGCAACGAACGCACCCGATCCACTCCCCAAAACTCATGTTTTGGGGCATTTTGGACCATTTCGTTACTGCACGAAAGTCGATGCAAAACTGGCCGAACTAGTGCCATTAATGCACAAGTTCGCCAAACAAACTGTTGTCTTAATTTTTCGCAACGAACGCACCCGATCCACTCCATTGGACCCAAAACTCATGTTTTGGGGCATTTCGGACCGTTTCGTTGCTGCACGAATGTCGATGCAAAACTAGCCGAACTTGTGCCATTAACGCACAAGTTCGCTAAATGAAGTCACGTCTGAATTTTTCGCAACGAACGTACGCGATCCACTCCATTGGACCCAAAACTCATGTTTTGGGGCGTTTCGGACCGTTTCGTTGCTGCACAAAAAGTCGATGCAAAACTTGACGAACTAGCGCCATTAACGCACAAGTTCGCTAAATGAAGTTGCGTTGTCTTTTTTCGCAACGAACGCATGTGATCCACTCCATTGGACCCAAAACTCATGTTTTGGGGCATTTCAGACCGTTTCGTTACAGCACGAAAGTCTTTGCAAAACTGGCCGAACTGGGGCCATTAACGCACGAGTTCGCTAAATGAAGTTGCGTTGGCTTTTTTTGCAACGAACGCACCCGATCCACTCCATTGGACACAAACTCCTATTTTGGGGCATTTCGGACCGTTTCCTTACTGCACGAAAGTCGATGCAAAACTGACCGAACTGGTGCCATTAACGCACAAGTTCGCTAAATGAAGTCACGTGTGAATTTTTCACAACGAACGTACCCGATCCACTCCATGGGACCCAAAACTCCTATTTTGTGGCGTTTCGGACCGTTTCGTTACTGCATGAAAGTCGATGCAAAACTCGCCGAACTGGAGCCATTAACGCACAAGTTCGCTAAATGAAGTCGCGTCTTAATTTTTCGCAACCAACGCACCCGATCCACACCATTGGACCCAAAACTCATGTTTTGGGGCGTCTCGGACCGTTTCGTTACTGCACGAAAGTCGATGCAAAACTTGACGAACTAGTGCGATTAACGCCCAAGTTCGCTAAATGAAGTTGTGTTGGCTTTTTTCGCCACGAACGCATGTCATCCACTCCATTGGACCCAAAACTCAAGTAAATAGAAAATGTTTAATAAGTAAGAGTTACGGACCGTTTCGTTACAGCACGAAAGTCGATGCAAAATTGGCCGAACTGGTGCCATTAACGCACAAGTTCGCTAAATGAAGTTGCGTGGCTTTTTTCGCAATGAACGCGCCCGATCGAGTCCATTGGACCCAAAACTCATGTTTTGGGGCGTCTCGGACTGTTTCGTTATTGCACGAAAGTCGATGCAAAACTGGCCGAACTAGCGCCATTAACGCCCAACTTCGCTAAACCAACTTCTGTCTTACTTTTTCGCAACGAACGCAACCGATGCACTCCATTGGACCCAAAACTCATGTTTTGGGGCATTTTAGACTATTTCGTTACTGCACGAAAGTCGATGCAAAACTAGCCGAACTGGTGCCATTAACGCACAAGTTCGCTAAATGAAGTCACTTTTGAATTTTTCGTAACGAACGTACCCGATCCACTCCATTGGAGCCAAAACTCATATTTTGGGGCGTTTCGGACCGTTTCATTACTGCACGAAAGTCGATGCAAAACTGGCCGAACTGGAGCCATTAACTCACAAGTTCGCTAAATGAAGACACGTCTTAATTTTTCGCAACCAACGAACCCGATCCACTCCATTGGACCCAAAACTCCTATTTTGGGGCATTTCGGACCATATCGTTACTGCAGAAAAGTCGATGCAAAACTTGCCGAACTAGAGCCATTAACGCACAAGTTCGTTAAATGAAGTCGCGTCTTAATTTTCGCAACCAATGCACCCGATCCACTCCATTGGATCGAAAACTCATGTTTTGGGGCGTCTCGGACCGTTTCGTTACTGCACGAAAGTCGATGCAAAATTAGCCGAACTAGCGCCATTAACGCACAAGTTCGGTAAACAAACTTTTGTCTTAATTTTTTGCAACGAACGCACCCGATCCACTCCATTGGACCCAAAACTCATGTTTTGGGGCTTCTCGAACCGTTTTGTTACTGTACAAAAGTCGATGCAAAACTTGACGAACTAGCGCGATTAACGCCCAAGTTCGCTAAATGAAGTTGCGTTGGCTTTTTTCACAATGAACGCATGTCATCCACTCCGTTGGACCCAAAACTCAAGTAAATAGAAAATGTTTAATAAGTAACAGTTCCGGACCGTTTCGTTAAGCACGAAAGTCGATGCAAAACTGGCCGAACTGGTGCCATTAACGCACAAGTTAGCTAAATGAAGTCACGTTTGAATTTTTCGCAACGAACGTACCCGATCCACTCCATTGGACCCAAAACTCATGTTTTGGTGCGCTTCGGACCGTTTCGTTACTGCACGAAGACGATGCAAAACTGGCCGAACTGGAGCCATTAACGCACAAGTTCGCTAAATGAAGTCGCGTCTTAAGTTTTCGCAACCAACGCACCAGATCCACTCCATTGGACCCAAAACTCATGTTTTGGGGCGTTTTGGACCGTTTCGTTGCTGCACGAAAGTCGATGCAAAACTTGCCGAACTGGAGCCATTAACGCACAAGTTCGCTAAATGAAGTCGCGTCTTAATTTTTCGCAACCAACGCACCCGATCCACTCCATTGGACCCAAAACACATATTTTGGGGCATCTCGGACTGTTTCGTTACTGGATGCAAGTCGATGCAAAACTGGCCGAACTGGAGCCATTAACGCACAAGTTCGCTAAATGAAGTTGCGTTGGCTTTTTTCGCAACGAACGCTTGGGATCCACTCCATTGGACCCAAAACTCATGTTTTGGGGCATTTCGGACCGTTCCGTTACGGCACAAAAGTCGATGAAAAACTGGCCGAACTGGTGCCATTAACGCACATGTTCGCGAAATGAAGTTGCGTTGGCTTTTCTCTCAACGAACACACCCGATCCACTCCATTGGACCCAAAACTCATGTTTTGGGGCGTGTCGGACCGTTTCTTTACTGCACGAAAGTCGATGTAAAACTGGCCGAACTAGCGCCATTAACGCACAAGTTCGCCAAACAAACTGTTGTCTTAATTTTTCGCAACGAACGCACCCGATCCACTCCATTGGACCCAAAACTCATGTTTTGGGGCATTTCGGACCGTTTCGTTGCTGCACGAATGTCGATGCAAAACTAGTCGAACTTGTGCCATTAACGCACAAGTTCGCTAAATGAAGTCACGTGTGAATTTTTCGCAACGAACGTACCTGATCCACTCCATGGGACCCAAAACTCCTATTTTGTGGCGTTTCAGACCGTTTCGTTACTGCATGAAAGTCGATGCAAAACTCGCCGAACTGGAGCCATTAACGCACAAGTTCGCTAAATGAAGTCGCGTCTTAATTTTTCGCAACCAACGCACCCGATCCACACCATTGGACCTAAAACTCATGTTTTGGGGCGTCTCGGACCGTTTCGTTTCTGCACGAAAGTCGATGCAAAACTTGACGAACTAGCGCGATTAACGCCCAAGTTCGCTAAATGAAGTTGTGTTGGCTTTTTTCGCCACGAACGCATGTCATCCACTCCATTGGACCCAAAACTCAAGTAAATAGAAAATGTTTAACAAGTAAGAGTTACGGACCGTTTCGTTACAGCATGAAAGTCGATGCAAAACTGGCCGAACTGGTGCCATTAACGCACAAGTTCGCTAAATGAAGTCACGTCTTAATTTTTCACAACCAACGAACCCGATCCACTCCATTGGACCGAAAACTCATATTTTGGGGCGTCTCGGACCGTTTCGATACTGCACGAAAGTCGATGCTGATGAGGACATTCCTCCCAACGATACACCCATGCCTACTACGCAGCTAGGACCAATGACAAGAGCTCGTGCACGAGAGCTAAATTATCAGGTAAACTCGTTCCTTGCTTTCCACAAACCATCCTCCATGAATGGGGTACTACTAAATTCTTGTGATGCTTTTCTTATTCTTAGGAACATGGGACATGAACCAGATTGGAGGGAGAGCAAACACGACAAGAAAGCGAGTGTGGATGATCAGATCGGACCATACCAGTTCGGACCTCCAGGAAGGGGCAACTTCGGAAGGCCATAACTCTTAGCTCCGAATATTGTTTGAAGCACATGAGTACTTGTTGGAAAGCTGCTGAAGTCTACTTTCAGATGGATCCAACCTCAAGACGAAATTCCAAAGGAGTTAAGCAGAATCGCCAAAATGACATTTAGTCTTCCAGTCTTGGGCTGAGGCTCTTGTATCTAGTTCAGCCCACTAGGGGCCCATTCTAAGTTAGGTTTTACACCACCCACGCCTCTTGGCTGCCCCCCCACCTATATAAACCACCAGCAGCCACCATTTGACACTTGGGTTTTGTTTGGTTGTAAGTTAGCTGTTGCTACTTCCTTGTAAACGCGTGTGTCGATTAGACCACCCGATTTGCTCGATTCAGAACCCCAACTTCGTGTGTATCAGATTTATCCTTTGGGCAAGGTCTGTGTGCTGTTTGCTTGTCCACTTGTTCTTGCTTGTTCTTCGATTTGCTTGCAGGTTCAAGGATGTTCTTGGAACAGCAAGAACAACACAAATTGGAGGCGGTGTAACTGTCGCTAAGGCGCAGCGCAGCCCTTGTGGTGTTGTAGTCGGGCAGCACAACGTCGATCCTCCTCAAATCGAGTTATCCCCCACTCTCATCGAAAGATCGGGAGCAAACCCCAGCGAGTTCCATCATGTGGTAATCAGAGCAAGGTTTTTTTCGGTGAGAGATTCTACCAATCCCTTTATCTACAGTCCAGAAAACTACACAAAAATAGGCTAGATCTGAAAAGCCCAACAACAAGTTTGAGCTTTTGCTGTTCTGCTTAGTTCTTTGCTTGTTGAGTTTTCAGTTGCATTGTTTGGGCTAGTTGCTGGTTCTTAGTGGTTCAATCCTTAGAGTTTTGAGTTCTGGTCACGTTTTAGTCACCACGAAATCCACCAAATCTATTCATATTTCCGCTGTCATTTCTGCCACCACAAATCCATCTTCCCAGATCTGAGCACTAGAAGAAAACAGTCCTATATCTTGTGTTACATGTCCGATTCAAATGTTTAAATACAATCTGGAAAGCTTATCTCATGTTCTTTCCAACGGATCTAAATTTGCTCCCTAACTCCATCTGAGCGCGTCGCAATAGCACTTGAGATTCACGACCTGCTGTCTGAAAGTTGAGATGTTGGAACTAATTTCAAAGGAGTTGTGTGCAGCAATCCCTTTTTTTAGGTTGTTGGGTTTTCAAAAGAGTTTTAGCCCCTGAAAAAGAAAGAGCAAAAAAAAAAGAAAGAGAAGAGAAGAGAAAAAAAAGTGAAGGGAATAGAGCTGTTATTTTCTTGCATTCCTTGCTGTCTTGGTGTGTGACAACATTTGTGTTCAGGCTCACATCTCTAGCTTGATTTGGCACTAGGACCAGCATAGGACCATCAATGAATGTCTATTCAACTTGCTTTGACTAATGTGGTTCTAGTTGTACCTTGATTTGTTTTGTTTGCAGCCACCTATAGCTCCACAAATCATCTACTACATCACGGGGTTGTGCTTGTGTGACCATTTGTGTTATTCTTGCTGGCTGCCGACACCTCCTGCCTTGCTTGGTAAGAACATGTAAGAACTTGAATGGACAAGTGTGAGTGAGCATATAGTGCGCCACCACCTATTTCCTTTAGTTGGTAGGCAACTTCTTGTGACTTTGTTTGCTGCAAGCTAACCATGGCAGGTGCAGGGAGTGAGGATGAGGATGGTGGAGGTCTGCTTACACTTCGCACCAAAGGCATCGTACAGCATTTTCAAAAGCAAGTGAGGGAGTACACCTTTGGAATTGATAATGATTTGCAGGTGATAAATGAAAAGATTGGGCAAATGGAGGCTGCACAGATTTCCAACAACACCAAGCTTGCAGGTTTGGAGACGACGGTTGCTCGCGTGGACAAGAGTCTCGCTGCTCTTCTAAGGCGCCTTGATGAGCTCCACGTGAAGACGAATGATCAGCGTAGAGGACGTGGCCAGGAGGATGAGGACGGCGCAGAAATTTCAGGTGCTGATTATGCTGCTGACACCGAAGTTGAGGATCGAGGCCAGCGACGTCTACGTCGTAACCGTCGAGGTATGGGTGGACAACGTCCACATGAGATACATAACAATGACATTGCTTTCAGTAAGATAAAATTTAAGATACCCTCTTTTGATGGTAAATATGATCCGGATGCTTATCTTACTTGGGAGATGGCTGTTGAACAAAAGTTTACTTGTCATGATTTTCCTAAAATGCATGTGTTAGGGTTGCAACTAGTGAATTCACTGATTTTGCTTCCGTTTGGTGGATAGAACATGGCAAGAAAAATCCTAATAACATGCCACAAACTTGGGATGCTTTGAAACGGATCATGAGGGCTAGATTTGTTCCATCTTACTATGCACGTGATCTTTTAAACCAGCTACAGCAGTTAAAACAAGGTACTAAAAGTGTAGAAGAATACTATCAAGAGCTGCAAATGGGCATGCTACGCTGCAATTTAGAGGAGGATGTGGAACCTGCTATGGCTAGATTTTTGGGCGGGTTAAACCGGGAAATTCAGGACATCCTTGCTTATAAAGAGTACACTAACATAACCCGTTTGTTCCATCTTGCTTGCAAAGCTGAAAGGGAAGTGCAGGGACGACGTGCAAGTACCAGGACTAATATTTCTGCAGGGAGGAATTTTTCCACGCAGCCCCGCTCAAGCATTCCATTAACTGGACGTGCTGCTGCACCTTATTCATCGTCAGCTCGAACAGCAGCCCCACCTTCTAGCGACAAGCCTCGTGACAACCCTGCAAATTCAGCAGCAAAGACAACGCAAAAACCTGCTGCAACCACTTCATCGGTGGCATCCACAGGTAGAACAAGAGATGTTCAGTGCCACCGCTGCAAGGGATTTGGACATGTCATGCGTGACTGCCCAAGCAAGCGTGTTTTGGTGGTCAAAAATGATGGTGAGTACTCATCTACTAGTGAACTTGATGAAGATATACTTGCATTGCTTGCGGCTGACCATGCAGGAAGTGAGGGCTGCTCGGAAGAACATATTAATGCAGCTGAAGCCGACCGCTATGAGAGCCTAATTGTGCAGCGTGTGCTGAGCGCACAAATGGAGAAAGCGGAGCAAAATCAGCGGCACACATTGTTCCAAACAAAGTGTGTCATCAAAGAGCGTTCATGTCGAGTGATCATCGATGGAGGTAGCTGCAACAACTTGGCCAGCAGCGACATGGTGGAGAAGCTTGCGCTAACCACCAACACACCCGCATCCATATTGCATTCAATGGCTGAATAACACCGGTAAGGCAAAGGTAACAAAACTTGTGCGAATTAATCTTGCCATCGGATCCTACAAAGATGTTGTTGAATGTGATGTTGTGCCAATGCAAGCATGTAGTATTCTGCTAGGAAGGCCATGGCAATTTGATAAAGATTCTATGCATCATGGTAGATCAAATCAGTATTCCTTCCAATACCATGATAAAAGGATTGTGTTGCATCCAATGTCTCCTGAAGCAATTTTAAAAGATGAACTTACTAGAGCTAGTAAAATGAAGAATCAGGAACAGGCTAAAAGTGAAAATCAGATTGGTGGCAAATGAACTTGAGAAGCACAAAAAGAGAAGTGCCAAATCTGTTCATGATAACAGAAATGAGATCAGGCTGAAAGGCGCATGTTTTATTGCTACTAAATCTGATTTGGATGAGATTGATGCTACCACTGCTGTTTGCTACGCCTTGATTTGCAAACAAACCTTGTTTTCACTTCAGGACATACCTCTTTCCTTGCCCCCTATTGTCACTAATCTTTTTGCAGGAGTATGCGGATGTTTTTCCAAAGGAGGTGCCACCGGGGCTGCCACCAATTCGTGGGATTGAGCACCAGATTGACCTTATTCCTGGGGCCTCCTTGCCCAATCGTGCACCATACAGGACCAACCCTGAAGAAACTAAAGAAATTCAGCGCCAAGTGCAAGAATTGCTCGACAAAGGTTACGTGCGTGAGTCTCTGAGCCCCTGCGCTGTTCCTGTCCTTTTGGTTCCTAAGAAAGATGGATCTTGGCGCATGTGTGTAGATTGCCGAGCGATTAATAACATAACAATCAGATATCGTCATCCTATCCCTAGGCTAGATGATATGCTTGATGAATTGAGTGGCTC